>NW_027397093.1:5004669-5029533 GCF_003265705.2 Callorhinus ursinus
ACACACACACACACACACACACACACACACACACACACACACACTCTCCGTACTCCAGTACTCAAAGTGATACCATCACAAATTTAGACAGCTGAGCAAAGAGAGAAGGAATTACTCAACTGCGGGCTTAAATTTTAAAGGCCGGGACAAAAGCATAATAACTGGCACACTTTTTAAATAATCAAAAGTACCTAAAAAGTTATGAACTCCGTGATGCCACAAGAGAAGCTTACTGTCACAGGTAGGATGAAACAAAAGACATTTCAAGCTCATACCCCAACAGGTTGGGGCTCCTCAAGGAGCAGCTTACAACTAAACAAAACAACCCAAATCCATGTATTACAGGAGCAGTTGAATTCTGCAGGTGTCTGTGGGGGCGCTGGAGGCACTGGCTATGAAAAGTCTCTGTGTGCGTACCAGCACAGCAGTGGGATGTGAATTGCTAATTGCAAAGATTATTTTTAAACCCTCAACAAGCAAGAGGTGCTTCATTCCCGATACACATCTAATTTGTTTCTATTTTTCTGTTTGAAGTCTGGAGGAAGGGAAATGACTGCAAACCCGGAACAATCTTACAGGGCCAGGAGAGGACAGACTACAGCTGTTCAACTGCTAAAGCTCCCCATCTCAGTCCTGCGCGAGCAAACCACTTCTGGAAGAGAAGGCAACTGCCCTGGAACCTTCCTGATCAATACAGACTTGAACAGTGGCACAAGTCTCCCACTTATGGAGATCAAAAACCTTCACTGGAGGGCAAGTTTCGGGAGCTGCTGGACTAGCTACATATGACTTAGTCACACAAATACAATAAATGGCGATATTCTGGCCTGCCAAAACCTCCCAATTTGATCAGTTTTAGATACCAATTGTTTGGGGTGCATCCACATTAGCAGTAGCAAGCATGAAACAGCATTTTTCAATTTATTTTATTTTCTCAAGGGCAACACTGTGATTTTTAAAAATTCAGACACAAAAGTTGCCCGCTAATGGTGAAAATCACTAATAGTATATATTCAAATAAAAGCACAGGCAAATCAGAAATACATTAGCAAAAGACGAAGACTGCTTTCTGAATGAATCATTCTTTCCATGAAGATTTTCATTTTATAGTGGTGCTGGAAGACAGCAAAGAAGGAAATTTAATAATGGTCTCTTGTTATTTCGTTCACCAAGAACATGCCAGTGAATAAAATGAAATACTTTTCAGATAAAACAGAAATGCTGAGCAACTGATGATATGCATAAATACACAAAATCAAGCTGAAGGCAGCAGTTACTTTCCTGTAGAGAGATGCTTTCCCTGGTTTGATGCACTCTGACCAGCCCACAAATCAGCAGAGGCCTCATTTGGATTCAGCAAGTTTTTGCAGCATGAAACAGTAGGAGGCCTGGGTGCAAATAAACCCTTGCTCTTCCCCTCAACCTTGTTTGGCCTTTGGTGATCTCCTTGACCTCTCTGGGCCTGACTTGCTTCATCTATAAAGTGGAGATCCTGACAATATCCTGGGAGATAATGCCCCACAGGGTACCTAACACACAGGAGCAGTGCTGACATGATTCATGCAAGCCATCTCTCCCTTCATCTCCCCTAACACTAACTTTTATAACGTGCACACCGAGGGTTAAATATCAGTGTGGTCATGGGCAGTGGAGGGTAAAAGCAAAAAAGCCCAATCTCACTGAATGAAGAGTGAGACCCAATGGACAAGAACATTTGGAATACTGGTCATTCCAATGGTTCGCAGAAGCTGCTGGAAACTTGGCATATTAGAACCTCTTTGCAAACCATATATGCCTGAAGAGTTGGGCCTGGAACAGGGCTTCTGCTCAATTTTTGGGTCCCCTGAGAAATGAAGGCAGTGGTGATGTGGCCTTCAAGGTTGCCCTGCCTGGGTTTGCTGGGATTTGATATGAATCACAAAAATCTTCTGACCAGCAAAGGTAGGTGTAATTAATACCAGAGCTCACAGGAGATGTGGTAGCAAGATTTTCTGCAGTAAGCAATGTCCACAATAGCCAAACTATGGAAAGAGCCAAGATGTCCATCAACAGATGAATGGATAAAGAAGATGTGGTATAAATATATACAATGGACTATTATGCAGCCATCAAAAAAAAAGAAATCTTGCCATTTGCAATGACGTGGATGGAGCTAGAGGGTATTATGCTAAGCGAAGTAAGTCGATCAGAGAAAGACATGTATCATATGATCTCACTCATATGTGGAATTCTTAGTATCAGGAAACAAATTGAGGGTTGCTGGAGTGGTGGGGGGTGGGAGGGATGGGGTGGCTGGGTGATGGACACTAGGGAGGGTACGTGCTATGGTGAGTGCTGTGAATTGTGTAAGACTGATGAATCATAGACCTGTACCTCTGAAACAAATATTGCAATATATGCTAAGAAAAAAAAAAAAGAAGAAGAAGAAGATAGTAGGAAGGGAAAAATGAAGGGGAGGAAATCAGAGGGGGAGACTAACCATGACAGACTATGGACTCTGAGAAACAAACTGAGGGTTCTAGTGGAGGGATTGGGTTAGCCTGGTGATGGGTATTAAAGAGGGCACGTATTGAATGGAGCACTGGGTGTTATACGCAAACAATGAATCATGGAACACTACATCAAATAAATAAATAAATAAAAGATTTTCTGCAGTAATGCTTTCGAATTCATGAGTTTTTTTTCCACGTAAGGACCAAGGACTTTAATATACCTGAATATCTCCATAAATGAAAGAGAGTATCAGTTCAACCTGTTGGCACCCTAGGGACATAGATAACCAGCATTTACTAAATACCAGTTTCTTGAGGCCTGAATGTGAGACTCTAATGTCCTCCTAACACAGATTTCTCACATGTTGCTGCTGCCCTCAACCTTAAGTGCCAAATATGGAAAATAATGTCATACCGTAATTAACAGGTACTCCTTGGCCAGACCTAACTTCCTTTCTGAAACAGCCCTAAACCCTTGGACGACCACATGGAGAGCACCAGCATGCCAGTATGACAACCTGGCCATAAGAAAGGCCTGAGCATGGCCTAAAGAGGATGCACTTCAGGAGCAGAACTGACAGTGTAAAAAAGGCAACAATGGCCTTGCCCTTAGCAAGTGAAATTTGTACCACTGTGCATTATAAAGTCCAGAAGGACCCGTAAGGATTATCCCCTTGTTCCATACATATGCAGTAAGAAATTTAACCTTGCACAAAATGAGATCTGGCCTCTGCCCTCGGCTTTTGGGAGGTGATCTCTAAGCCCCTGGGACACCACAGCTGACAAGAGTGTCTTTGTTGACCTGAGGACTTTGGGTCACATTTGATAGTCTAACAAGGTGGCTTAGAGTAAAGTAGATCACATGGTATGAGCTCAACTTCCTGAGATGAGGCACAGTCAACCATGTCTCCCACGTCCACAGAAGAGGACAACCGGAAGCTCTGTGATATGCCTCTACCCTTGGTTGATTTTATTCTCTATCCTTTGCTGGTCATAAACCATAACTATGATGGCTTTAAGTGAGTTCTAAAAGTCCTTCTAGTACATTACTGAACCAAAGAGTGATCTTTGCGACCCCGAATTTGCCGGTACTGTGAGACCCCCCAAACTTGCAACTAGGGTTAGAAGTGAGAACAGTCTTGTAGACTGACCCCCCCTTACTTCACACTTTGAGACAACTGAGGGTGGTAAAAGTGAAGTTGCTTCCCTAACGAATACTGCTGTTAGAGGAGTTATACCCAGGCCTTTTCTTTCCACCTCGTGTCTTCCCATGACTACTCAAACAGGCAGCACATGTCTCTCAATCCAGCAAAACACAAGATGTTCCTGCAGAAAAGGCTGCAGGGCAAACAAGATTCCTTCATTCAGATGTAAAGGAAGTAATCTCTAAACTGACTAAGAGTGACAAAATTCTCACACAGTCAGAATTGTTGGCTTGGGTAGGAAGGGCATGCTCTTAAGAAAAATAAACTATAGACTTTCTTCCTTTCTATAAAATCTATGCATGTTTTCCTGGAATCTCAGGGTTTGGGGAGCACTAAAAAAACAAACAGTAATAGCAACTTTCAAGTACACTGTAGGTTCTAGAAGAAAGGAGAAGGACCCAGCATATGTAAGACAAACAGGTTAGAGGAAACCTGGGTCTGAGACACAGGTGTGCAGACACAATGATACAGAATATGCAGCTCTCAAACCAGAAGCATTTACTCTGTGCCAAGCATTCTTTACTCTGCAAGGGAGGCAGTAATAATTTTATTCTTAAAATGAAAAGATTCAGAAAAGTTAAGTAAATCTCTTAATGTTATCAACCAAATATAACACAGATAAGGGGTTCAATTCCAAAACACCCAAATCTGGGGCATCTGAGTCTCTCATCAAGATGTCCGTTATGTCCAACCTCACAGGCCATCCCTGGGATGACAGAGTGCTTTGGTCCCTGCCAGTGCTCCCATCACATTGGCCACTGTTTCAACGAAACATCAGTGATTGGACTGGGTCATACCCTTCGTGCGTACAAATGTAGAAAATTTTGATATACTGCCATATTGGGCTCTGCTAACCTCAGAATATGACCTACTAGAAATAAAAAGCATATTCATAAAAATGTGTCTACTCTGGGCTCTCAGGGCAAACTGGAGAGCACAAAGGTTATATAAATAGTGACACTATCATAATGCCATGGTGTACAATGTGGTCAAGGCCAATGGGGACAATGATGCCCTGCTGTTTGCAACCAGAACTTCATACATGGAACTTCTATCAACTGACAAGGTGCCCCAGCCTGAAAACTCTCTTTGGTTAGTGTTAGGAGTTGAATTTTGTTCTCCCCACCAAAAAAATAAAATCAAGTCTTAATCCATGCAACCTTAGAATGTGACTTTATTTGCAAATAAGATCTTTAGGGAGCTAATAGAATTAAAACGAGGTTATCAAAGTGGGCCCAATTCCAGTAAGAGTAGTGTTCTTACAAAAGGGGCGAGTCTGTTGACATAAAAAGAGTCAGGCCCAGAGGGAAGATGATGTGAATAGACATGGAGAGGTGGGAAGATGGAGACAGAGACTGAGATTATGCTCCCACAAACCAAGGTTTGAGACTATCAGAATTGGAAGAGTCAAGGAAGACTCCTTCTCCAATAGGTTCCTAAGGGAATATGGCCCTGCTGATACATTGATCTTAGACTTGTGGCCTCCAGAACTGCGGGACAACAAATTTCCACTGTTCTAAGCCACCCAGATTGTGTTTCTTTGCTACAGCAGCCCTAGGGAACCAACACAGTAAGAGATTATGTTTGGGGAAGATGGTACCACTAAGTGGGATCCCATTCCTAAGGAAGAACCTATGTTCCATATTCAGCCTCTTGAACAGCAAAAATCTTTTATAAGCATAATTCCAAGTTCATAAATAGGTTTGTTCCAAGCGTGAGAAAGTCATGGTCATTAGCAGATTTATGCACATGATAGAGAACCCATCTATTCACAAAATATTTTCTTTTTATATGTTAGCCAGCAAGCATAATCCCATGGTTTTAGCTATATATGCTATTCTTTGTTCATACACACACACACACACACACACACACACACACTTCCTTCTTACAATCATTACAGAACACTGACCTCCCAGTGTGTGGAACACCCCTTCCCCACCTGCACAATATTTGGTCCATCAGGTCTCACAGGCTGCCCAAAACCTTCCAGGGCAATTAAGTGCAGATAGAGCACTTTTTCCACTTGGGTTGCACTGGGCAGTTCAAGCTACAAAGAAAGAACCATGACTTTAACATAAACATACAGACAGAATAATGTATTTCCCTTTGTCATTCCCAATAAAAATGCCATCCCTATTAGTTTGCTAGGGCTATAGTAATAAAGTATCACAGACTGGGTGGTCTAAACAACACAATCTTATTGTCTCACAGTTCTGGAGGCTGCAAGTCCGAGATCAAGGTGTTGGCAGGCTTGGTTCCTTCTGGGGCTGTGAGGGAGAATCTATCATGCCTGGCAATTTGGTGTTACTTGGCTTGTAAATACATTAACCTGATCTCTAACTTTTTAACATGATATGTTCCCTGTGTGTGTGTGTACATCATATTTCCCATTTTATAAGGACACCGGTCATATCGGATTGGGGGTCCAACCTACTCCAGTATGACTTCATTTTAAGTTAACTGGTTACATTTGCAGTGGCCCTCTTTCCAAACAAGGTCACATTAGGAGGTTAGATGGTCAACTTATGAATTGTCAAGGAAGGGGGCAGCCCAAGCCAACCCATAACAACATCCCCCAGTGCATGACCAAGTGAAATTGTGTCTTATTTAACTATATTTACATAAAGATTTTGAAGAACAAATTATTTTTTTCAGAGCAAAAAAAAAATTATGTGTTCTATAAAACACCAATGGCTCCATTTCCAAAATACATTTATAGGCAAAATCCCAGTTTAGAACATGGAGATAAAGATAAATGTAACTCAGTATTACTAAAAGTGCTATTCGTTAAGGGTCTTGTATCTTTATTCTTGTTCATTCAGTGAACCAACTAATTAATATTAAGATAGCGCTTAGACAAGATTAAAAAAATAAAAATAAAAGAAGAAGGGTAAAGATGACGCCATCCAGAACTTCCAGAAATTAAAATCAAATCATGGAGACGAATGGAACAATGAACAGGAAACAATATAAGGCCCAATCCGACTGTGTCAAATGAAATATTCACACAATGACTAAAACACTGACTCAGAAAGACACAGATCACCGGTAAGTGGGTGAGCCACAAAAGGTCTCTCTGAAGAGGATGTATTTGAATGGGCCATAAGTCTGGGTGGCCCGGGGAAGGTAGGGGGCAGATGATCCCAGTGGTGGGTTTGACCTGACTCTGGGAGCAAGAGGACTCTGGATAGAGCAACAGGTAGTGCTGGGAAGTGGTGGGTAAGTCTGGGAATAGCCGAACAAGTCAGGCCCCGAAGGTCCACATCATGCCAGACTCAGGGTTTTGCCTTTAGATCACAGGACTCATAGTAAGTATACTTCTGCAGCTTTTGAAAATGTGCCCTGCGTGCTTTAACAGAATGTATAATTTCCTTTGTGACTTATAGCTCAAGATGTATAGAAGCTTCATTCATATTACTCAAATTGACTCTCTCTGATTCACTGTCATTTTTTTATATCAGTCTATGCAAGTCCAACATGAAATTGTATTTTTTTAAGTTTTTATCTAAATTCCAGTTAACATACAGTATGATATTAGTTTCAGGAGTACAATATAGTGATTCACCATGTCCATACAATACCCTGTGCTCATCAGGACAAGTGCCCTCCTTGATCCCCATCACCTATTTCACCCATCCCCCTACCCGGTAACTGTATCTTTTGATTCCCATGAAACAGGAGAGATATTTATGCCTTGACTTTCCCAGACCCTTACTAACTTCAACACTTAGTGTTGTAACCACATTTCCAATCATTATCTTTAAGTTCAACAGTTTCCAAACAATATTTTCCTTCCACTTACAGTGAAATGTTTCCGTTTTTAGCATTTAATTTTTATTCATCACTTTTTTCTCTGGAAGTCACATTACATTTTCCTTTACTCTTTCAAGACAAGGATACGGTGGTTTACTTCTTGATACTTCGCATATTATGTGATTTTTTTTCAAAAAATTTTCTTGACATGATAGAATTACTTTCTAAGGTTTTAGTTTAGCCCTAATGCATCAGAAGTGTACTCTTCCTCTAAATACGTAGGTTGATGGCACACTGCAGCTCTTTCTGCATCAGAGATCCTATGACGTCTTTTTTTTTATTTTTTTATTGTATGTTAATCACCATGTATTACATCATTAGTTTTTGATGCAGTGTTCCATGATTCATTGTTTGTTCATAACACCCAGTGCTCCATGCAGAACGTGCCCTCCTCAATACCCATCACCAGGATAACCCATCCCCCTCCCCCCCTCCCCTCTAGAACCCTCAGTTTGTTTTTCAGAGTCCATCATCTCTCATGGTTCGTCTCCCCCTCTGACATACTCCCCTTTTCTTCCTCTCCTGTTATCTTCTTCTTTTTCTTTTTTCTTAAAATATGTTGTGTTATTTGTTTCAGAAGTACAGATCTGTGATTCAACAGTCTTGCACAATTCACAGCGCTCACCGTAGCACATACCCTCCCCAATGTCTATCACCCAGCCACCCCATCCCTCCCACCCCCCACCACTCCAGGAACACTCAGTTTGTTTCCTGAGATTAAGAATTCCTCATATCAGTGAGGTCATGTGATACATGTCTTTCTCTGATTGACTTATTTCACTCAGCATAACACCCTCCAGTTCCATCCACGTCGTTGCAAATGGCAAGATCTCATTCCTTTTGATGGCTGCATAATATTCCATTGTGTATATATACCACCTCTTCTTTATCCATTCTTCTGTCGATGGGCATCTTGGCTCTTTCCACAGTTTGGCTATTGTGGACATTGCTGCTATAAACATTGGGGTACACATACCCCTTCGGGTCCCTACATTTGTATCTTTGGGGTAAATACCCAGTAGTGCAATTGCTGGATAGAATGGTAGCTCTAATTTCAACTGTTTGAGGAACCTCCATACTGTCTTCCAGAGTGGTTGCACCAGCTTGCATTCCCACCAACAGTGTAGGAGGGTTTCCCTTTCTCCACATCCCCGCCAACATCTGTCGTTCCCTGACTTGTTATTTTAGCCATTCTGACAGGTGTGAGGTGGTATCTCATTGAGGTTTTGATTTGGATTTCCCTGATGCCGAGGGATGTGGAGCACTTTTTCATGTGCCTGTTGGCCATTTGGATGTCTTCTTTGGAGAAATGTCTGTTCATGTCCTATGACGTCTTTCTTATCTGAAGCTCGTCCTTAAGTATGGCATATGGATTTCTTTATCTCTGCTTACTTCAGTTGGAGTAGTTGTTGAATCTTCTTCTTAGATCTGGGGAGTTAAAAGCAGGTAGATGCCACAGACTGTGTCTGATGAACAGAAGTCATTATTCATCCACTGTGGCTCTGCTGGGCTGAGGTGGGAGCTCCTCCTCCCCACTAACATCTACTGCTCTGATAACATGACCATGATCATCTCCGCATGCTCACAGCCGTACCCCGGTTCTTCTTGTCTGAGCCCAAATCTGAGGAGACTCTACCCTCCCCAATACGTTACATCACCATTAATTCCCTCTTCAGGGCACCTACTTGCATCAGGAAGGTGCAATCTGGGAGTGAATGTAAGAAAAAAAAATCATCAGTGGCAGACAAATACCACATTAAGCTAGAGAGAAAAAAAAAAGTAACAGAGAGATGTTCTGTTTTCTAGTTGGTGAAGTTTTGATCTCTGAACCAAAAGCAGTAACAATAATAATGGCTTGAAATACTTTTCTTCCTTTTTCAGAGTAGTTTTCTCTACTTTCCAGTTCATGTCAGGTTAAGTCTCTTCCGTTTTATTCTCAATCCAGGGCAGACTGGCTTTTCACATCCATCCCCTTTCAGATGCAGGCAGCACCTTGCCTGCTGGGATGAGATAGAAAGGATATGGCAGTTGGAAGTGTTCCTCTCTTTCTGAGTCTTTTTTAGTGGGCATTTTGGTGGGAAATTGTAAGAGGCTATTTCAAGAGATGCTCTCCAGGAGGAGCATGGATTAAACAGAAAGGCAGAATTTTTTAAGGATAGCACACGCTAGCCAAAAATTTAATGAAATTAATTCTATAATCAATGACATAGGAAGTAGGAAGGAGAAATATGTCCAAGTGATTAGGGAAATTATGTCATATAAAAAGTGGGTGTCATAGGGAAAAAACCAACTAGCAAATAAAAAAAACCATTCTTATCTAGAAGAATCTAATTTTAATACTTTAAAAACTGATGTGATGGATGTTAATGTTGGTGGCTTCTTTAGCTATTAATTCTCAAAAGACTAACCACAAAATCATATGTATTATTTATATTTGATAATTATATCATAAATGAATTCATCATGCATTGGCTGTCCGGATACAGCTCCTGCTAGCCTCCAGGTTCTTACATGTTGTTATATTAAGGGGGTTCACCTGGTGTATACATAAAGCACCCCAATGGAATTAAGAAAAATGCAAGCTGAATGAGAGATCAAAACTAGATGGGTAGATTGAGAGCAGCTAAAGGGCTTGATATTGACTCAGTAGACTTTTGGAACTGGAGCGATCTTTGTCTTCACAACTTGAAGCAAAAATCTACTTAAACATATATCCAAAGTTTGTATAAGAAAAATGGAATTTTCAATGGAAAACGACGGTAGTCATGGGCTCGATAACAGTTGTTTTCTCCACCTAATTATAGAGGGGGTGTATTATTTTGGAAGCAACCTTATGTTTATTTAAAACTTAAGGCGAGAGTTGGTGTAATGAGCCCTACTCATAGCAAAAGCTGAGGACTATACATCTTTTCAGAAAAGGAGTAGCATCTGTAGTGTATAATGTGCCTGTTCTGCTGGCTCATCCATTCCACTTCTTTTTTCTAAGAATGCATTCACAATGGAGTACTGAAACCCAACCACATTTCTGATGATACGTAACAGCACAAATATCTTCGGTGTCCTAGAAAATTTCAGTCCTGGGTCAGAGTCTTTACTTTGTAAACTCATCTCAGAGAAAATCTTATCCTCTGAATTACTCATTTGTGCAAAGGTAAATCTTCCTCCACTAAGCATATATTTTAAAGGACAGGAACAACTCATGAATGTGCAGGTCTGCAAAGAGGTAGTGCAGAGGGGAAGGACGGGAAAGAACAACACTTTGATGAAATGACTTCTGAAGTGTGGTCTTCTGTTGGAGGAAAAGTTGAAAAGCAGCATGACTTAGTGCGGTGGTTAGTTTTGCCTTAGAGCTATTTCTTTTTCTTTCTTGCTTCCTTTTTTTTTAGAGAAAAGCTAAGGCAGGAGCTATATATATATATATATATATATATATATATCAAGGGCAAATTCTTTGGTTGAAAGAAGTTGGATATCCCAGAGTCTGGCACACAAAAAGTCAGTTCACCTCCCTTTTCAAACCCTAGGAAAATATCCTGTGTTAATCCTGGTGATGTTTCTCCAGAATACCTCAGAAGTGCAAAGTATACTGCGAAAAAACTGGACACGCTGGTAGGAAAAGCAGGGTCCGTCACACACTGTTGTAATATCTCTACAGCCCATTTTTTCCTCTCCTTTAAGTTACACAAATTTCACAGCATTAGTATAAATAAATATGATAATTTTTAAATGGCCTGCATAAGAAAGACTCAATCTAATTTTTATGTCAGTCCTCCAATGGTGTGATCAGAATCTCTTTACGCATTTACAGTTTTTAACCACAGTATTTCTTCTAAAATTATATATACAGGGGTGCCTGGGTGGCTCAGTGGATTAAGTGTTTGTCTTCAGCTCAGGTCATGATCCTGGAGTCCCAGATGGAGCACCACATCTGGCTCCCTGCTCAGCATGGAGTCTGCTTCTCCCTCTCCCCCTCCCCTGACTCATGTTCTCTCTCTCACTCACTCACTCTCCCTCACTCTCCCTCCCTCTCTCTCTCAAATATATAAAATCTTTAAAAAAATAAAATTATATATGCATGTACAAAGTAATGCAAATTTCCCAGAATGATCACTCCTTCCCCAAATCAAAAATGCAAATTCAAGTTAGGCACTAAACTATAAAGTTATCTTACTAAAATTTACTTTAATCTTACCTATTATCAATTTTTAGTGATGGAGAAATGATTAATAAGCAGTTTCCAGTGGTGAGATTCAATGACATAAATGCGTAATGTCTCTCAATAGACTACCTTCCTATTTCATATTCTCTGGTAGTCACAAGTAAAAATTATAAAATAGGGTGGTAAAATCTAAAAATAGAACTGTCTCTTGTGCATGCTGTTAATAGGGTATGTAACAACATGGGTGGAAGTAATTCGGCACTGGATATCTTTTTCATCTTGGATTCCCTGCAGTATCATTTTAAACTTTTAAAGCTTCATTTTATTTTTACTGTGCTTCTTAGAGAATACATAATAAGGTAAGAATTATATATCTATTGTAACTTCATAAATGAGAAGGTAAAAGCTCATATATCACAGACACACAAGGGAGGACTTTGGAGTTTCTTTCATTAATAAAATGAGAAGCCTCATCAGAATTAAAATGTTCTAGGATATAGATTCAGTACCTTAAAAATAGTAGATTCTGACCTAATATTTGGGGGTCTGCTATATGTCCTCCAATATCCACTGTCTAGCTTTACCATAATCACAGAACTGTCACTTTTAGGTGTGCACATGGACAATCAGGACTGGACTACCTTTTCAAGCCTTCTTTGCAGCAAGGCATGACCAACAACATCCAGTGAGATTAAGTCAATGTACTGTAAGCAGCTTCTGGGAATTCTCTTTAAAAGAAAATTCAACAATAATTGAACAAATATCAGTAAGAAAACTGAGGTCTTGAACAACATTATAGAACAATTAGACCTAAAAGAATATACAGAACACTCCAACCAACAGCAGCTGAATACACAGTCTTCTCAAATGGACATGGGACATTCTCTAAGGTAGACTAACTGGTAAGTTACAAAACAGGTCTTCACAAATTTGGGAAAGTTAAAATCACACCACATATCTTTTTTGACCACAGTGGAATGACACTAGAAACCAATAGCAAAAAGAAAAATTTACAAATGAAAATTAAACAACATGATTCCAAATGAGTCATAAAAGAAATCACAAGGGATACTGGGAAATATTTGAGACAAATGAGAAATGAAAACACAAGATACCAAAATCTATGGGATGCAACAAAAGCAGTACTAAGAGGGAAGGTGATAGTAGTAAATGCCTACCTTAAAATAAAGGAAAGGTCAGGGTACCTGGATGACTGTTGGTTTCTTAGTTTTGGCTCAGGTCATGATCTCATGGGATGTGGGATCAAGTCCCAGGTCAGGCAACATAGTGGGGAGTCTGCTTCAGGATGCTCTCTCTCCCTCTGCCCCTCCCCACTCCTTGCACACACCCTCGCTCTCTCTCTCTCAAATAAATAAATCTAAAAAATAAACAAAATAAAATAAAATAAAGGAAAGGTCTCAAAACAATGACAAAACTTAATGCTTCAAGGAACTAGAAAAAGAAGAATAAACTAGACCCAAAGTAAGCAAAGGGAAAGATATAATAAAGATTAGAGCAGAAATAAATGACAAATAGAAAACAGGAATAAAACTAAGAGTTATGTGTTGAAAAGAAACAAAATTGACAAACTTTTAGCAAGACTAAGAACACAGAAAGAAGACTCAAACATCAAAAATCAGAAACGAAAGAGGAGACATGACTGATGCCACAGAAATAAAAAGGATTATGCATGAACAATTTGGATAAGCTAGAAGAGAGAGATAAATTCCTAGAAACATACAAACTACCAAGACTGAATCATGAAGAAAGAGAAAATCTGAACAGATTTGCAACTACTAAAGAGATTAAATCAGTAATGAAAAACCTCCCAACAAGGAAAACCCCAGAACCAGAAGGCTTCACTGGAGAATTACACAAAACATTCAGAGAGGAATACACACTAATCCTTCTCAAACTCTTCCAAAAAAAGGAAGAGGAAACACTTCCAAAACTATGAAGAAGGAACACTTCCAAATTCATTTTACGAGGCCAACATTACCTTAAGAATAAAACCAGACAGGGCGCCTGGGTGGCTCAGTTGGTTAAGCAACTGCCTTCGGCTCAGGTCATGATCCTGGAGTCCCGGGATCGAGTCCCACATCGGGCTCCCTGCTCAGCAGGGAGTCTGCTTCTCCCTCTGACCCTCTTGCCTCTCGTGCTCTCTATCTCTCACTCTCTCTCTCTCAAATAAATAAAATCTTTAAAAAAAAAGAATAAAACCAGACAAAGATACTACAAAAAAAGAAAACTACAAATCAATATCACTGATAAATACTGAAATAAAAGTCCTCAAAAAAATTAGCAGACTGAACTCAACAGTACATTAAAAAATCCCCTTGACTGAGTGGGTTTATTCCTGCAGTGCAAGGATGGCTCAAAATATGAAAATCAGTCGATGTAATACACATTTACAGAATGAAGCACAAAAACCATATGATCATCTCAATTAAGGCAGAAAAAGAATTTGACAAGGGTCAAGTTGGACCCTTACCTCATATCCTATAAAAAATTAACTCAAAATGGATCAGAGACTTAAATATTTAAGTACTGAAACTATAAAATTCCTAAAGGAAAACATAGAGGAAAAGCTTCATAAGATTTAGCAATGATTTGGATATGACAGCAAAAGCACAACAAACAACAAAAGCAAAAACAGACAAATGGGACTGCACCAAACTTAAAAACTGCTGCACAGAAAAGGCAACAGTCAACAGAGTAAAAGGCAACCTACACAATCAGAGAAGATATTTACAAACTATATATGAGATAAGGGGTTAATATCCAGAATTCCTACCACCCAGCAACAAAAAACCCAAATAACCCAATTTTTAAATGGGCAAAGAACCTGAATAGACATTTCTCCAAAAAAAGATATGTAAATGTCCAACAAGCACATGAAAAGATGTTCTAACTCCAAGAGAACCTATCTAGACCACCTCACTCCATTTTCCCTCATGCAACTATTGTGCTGGACACTCCATCACAGTTGAGTTCAGTGTTTCTTGAATGTTCCATACTCTTTCTTAACTCTGAGATGTCACCCAAGTTGTTGTGAGTGGAATTATCTTCTCTACTTCTCTTCCTGGTTGGTTCAATGTTGAACCAATCTTTCAAAACCTATTAACATGTCAGCTCCAATTTCAAACCATTTTCAGGCCCTGAGAAAATTATTCACTTTCTCAAAACTCTGGGTTCCCTCTATTTTTTGTTTCATAGCACTTAACACAAGGGGCTATAACTGATCCCCTTCCATCAATGTCAACCCACTTATACTGTGAACAAAGGGAGGCACCATAACTGAAATAGCTCACTCCTGTGCAAATGGGAATATAATACAGATCCAGTTCCTGCCCTCAGAGAAATGACACTTTAATGGAGGAAGTAATATACACACGTTTATCTATACAAATGTACATATATATCATGTGTTTACACATACATAGATATAAACCTTATATATGAATAATTTATATATGAATATATAAATAAATTCAGGTATTGGAAAGTGTTATAAAGAAAAGACCAGGTACATTGAGAAATTAGAGAATGACTACAGGAGAAGGCCAAGGGAATTTACTGTAGATAAGATTGGTCAGGACGGCTCGGAGGAGGGGGAGGCTCACTACAGCAGGGATGTGAATGAAGGAAGAGAAGGTCTAAGGGAAGAGTGGTCTATGCAAAAGGAACAGTAAGTGAAAATCCTGAGCAGAACATATCTTGTATGTCTGAGGAGTGGATAGTTATGAGCTTCTATCACAGAGTGTCTATAAGTTCAAGGATGTTGGCCGAAGATGTATGGAATAAGAGTTTGTGGGGTGGGCAAAGAATTGAGCTTTTAATCCAAGTATGACAGGAAGTCACTGAGGGTTTGAGGAAGATGAAACACCATCTGACTTTTGGGTTTTGTTTTAAATATCTCTGTCTATAATGGAGAAAACAGACTATGTGTGAAGAAGGGGATGGGGAAAGAACTGTTTATGATTCCATGAATGTGAACTGATGAAACCATGTGTGTTATTTGACTACTCATCCAAAAAGAGACCACAATGAAAACAATAAACACAAGCAATTTAAGGTAAAGAGAAAACTAGCTTTATTTTAGATTGCAGTTGAACATCGCAAATCTCCCAAATATAATATTATTTTAACTCAAAAACACCTACTCCTAGTGTATTATGTATTTTGAATGAAATGACAGAATTCTTAAACTTCCTCAGTTGAAAGTATCCTTGTATTTAAAGTGAAAGGATTCAAAGGTAAATGAAAACATTCCATTTGGCATAAATATAAATACACTGGTAAAAGGCGACTACTGAGCCTCTGGTCCAGTTCCCCTGCCTCCCTTCATTCATTTTCCCCTCTCTCCATCTCTCCTTGTCTTTTTTCCATTCTTTCTCTACTTCTTCATTTTCCTTTTTCTCTTTCTTTTCCTGCTTCACTCCTTCCTGCTTCCCTTTCTCTTTTCTCTTATTTTCCTTTATTTCTCAAATTTTTTTGGCAGCCAGGCACCCACAATAGCAGAAGAATTTATAAATTATCTCAATACATTTAAAGAATTCTATGTTATAGATCAATGGAACAGAATAGAGACTCCAGAAATGGACTCTCAACTCTTTCGTCAACTAGTCTTTGACAAATCAGGAAAAACATCCAATGGAAAAAAGACAGTCTCTTCAATAAATGGTGCTGGGAAAATTGGACAGCTACATACAGAAGAATGAAACTGGACCATTCTCTTATACCATACACAATGATAAACTCAAAATGGATGAAAGACCTCAATGTGAGACAGGAATCCATCAAAATCTTAGAGGAAAACATGGGCAGTAATCTCTTCGACATCAGCCACAGCAACTTCTTTCAAGACATGTCTCCAAAGGCAAGGAAAACAAAAGCAAAAATGAACTTCTGGGATTTCATCAAGATAAAAAGCTTCTGCACAGCAAAGGAAATGGTCAACAAAACTAAGAGGCAACCCACAGAACGGGAGAAGATATTTGCAAATGACATTAAGGATAAAGGGCTGGTATCCAAGATCTATAAAGAACATCTCAAACTCAACACCCAAAAAAGAACTTCTCAAACTCAACACCCATAAAACAAATAATCCAGTCAATAAATGGGCAGAAGACCTGAACAGACACTTCTCCAAAGAAGACATACAAATGGCTAACAGACACATGAAATAATGTTCAACATCATTAGCCATCAATGAAATTCAAATCAAAACCACAATGAGATGACACCTTATACCAGTTAGAATGGCAAAAATTAACAAGGCAGGAAACAACAAATGTTGGCGAGGATGTGGAGAAAGGGAAACACTCTTACACTGTTGGTGGCAATGCAAGCTGGTATAGCCACTCTGGAAAACAGTATGGAGGTTCCTCAAGACGTTAAAAATAGAGCTACCCTACAACCGAGCAATTGCACTACTAGGTATTTACCCCAAAGATACAGATGTAGTGAAAAGAAGGGACACATGCACCCCAATGTTTATAGCAACAATGTCCACAATAGCCAAACTATGGAAGGAGCCGGATGCCCTTCAACAGATGAATGGATAAAGAAGATCTTGTCCATATATACAATGGAATATTACTCAGCCATCAGAAAGGATGAATACCCACCATTTGTATCAACATGGATGGAACTGGAGGGGATTATGCTAAGTGAAATAAGTCAAGCAGAGAAAGACAATTATCATATGGTTTCACTCATATGTGGAACATAAGGAATAGTGTGGAGGACCACAGGGAAAGGGAAAGAAAACTGAAGGGGAAGAAATCAGAGAGGGAGACAAGCCATGAGAGACTCGGGACTCCAGGAACCAAACTGAGGGTTACAGAAGGGAAGGGGTGGGGGGACCGGGTAACTGGATGATGGGTACTAAGGAGGGCACGTGTTGTGATGAGCACTGGGTTTTATACACAACTAATGAATCGTTGAACACTACACCAAACACTAATGATGTACTATATGTTGGCTAATTGAACATAATAAAAAACTTTAAAAAATAAAGAATTCTATGTTGTGCTGTGCTGACCAAACAAAAAAACAGACAGATGAAAAGAGCATGAACTTCATCACAGCCTAGAATTATATCAACTTATTGTGGAGGGTGGTTAACCATTAATCAAAAATGAATTATTACACAATAAATGCAGTTAGGAAACAAAATAAAGAGTTTGTGAAGACTAAGAGCTAAAAATATACATCACTTTAGGTAAATATTTAGGAATTAGTGACTTTTAGGAGTGTAGTTTATGCTCTCATTTATTTTCAGGTCATCAATATTTCATGAGTGCTTATGATAAAGCCTCCGATTGAAAAAGGTCCTTTTATTTAAAATTCTAGTTTATTTAAAACATATATTTCTTGAATAAGCAAAATGTCCAAAATAATTCCAACTCTCTTAAGCAGTTAATCCTTTTCTCAAGAATGTATCAAAAAACAAAGACGGGGTGGGGATGATTTCACTAACATGTGTTTTTGTTTCTCTGAAATAGACCACAGATGACAAATAAGCTACTCTGGCCATTATAAAAAGTTTGGCAGTTAAATCCACCTAAATATAACCTAATTCTAAAAGTTCTCAAACTAATAAAACCTAGCTTTTGCTAAATCACTTATCATCCTAATATAATAAATATATTTTGCAAATTTAAAAAAGGTTATCATCTGGTTGTTTCTGATGTTGCTTAAGAAATTACTCATCACAAAGTATACCTATAATGAATAGAATTCCATTGAGTTGTTTTTTCCCAAATGACATATTAATACCTAAGGGATCATGGGAGTACCCTGTCTACCTAACTCATATTTACAGATTACTGTACTCTCTGTTCCAAATAAGCCTATGATTTCTAAAGAACAACATAAAGAAACTAACTCCCTATTTATTTGAAAATGTGTTTTCTCTACTTCTATTTTTTTTATTTTATTATGTTATGTTAATCACCATACCACAAATCAATCAATGTGATACAATACATTAATAAAAGAAAGAACAAGAACTATATGATCCTCTCAATAGATGGAGAAAAAGCATTTGACAAAGTATAGCACCCTTTCTTGATCAGTCTCTACTTTTAAACTAAACCACTCTTGGCAATTTTAATAGCAGGCTCTGGGAATCTTTCCTTTTACCAAAATCCAAATAAAAGAGCATAATATAATAAATAGCCATTGGTTTAAATATTTTGGGTGAAATTAAAGGTGGTTCTATTCATTGCACCCTGTCTTCTAGAAACTATTTGTACAGTAAGACCTCTTACTTAGTTAGCACCTACTTGACACTTGGCCTGGGGAAATATAATAGCTCATTATCACAATCTGCTAATAGGCTACTAAAGGCAATACCAAATAATTGTGTATGTTAACATTTCAATAACTTAACAATTTAATTCCTTGGAGAGAGAGCAACATTGTTCAAATTTATAATGCAAAGTATTACATTATTATAGTATATATACTATATATAGTATAGTATAATAAAGTATTATTATAAAGGTAGAAACAAAATTACAAAAAATTAATAGTGATCTAAAAGCAAATATAGCAAAAAAACTACAAATCTCAATCCCAACTCCAACTCACTGGAAATGTTACTCTTAATTTACAGAAAAGCAACACAATGCTTCATTATCCAAAAGGCCAAATATACCTTTAAAAAAAATCTCTCTATTATAGTTTGGATGAGTCACTTTCTGCAGATTCACCATCCTGAAAAGTAGTCTCTCCAATGAAGTGAGCTCAGGTTGAAGGAGAGACATTTCCATTGTCATATGATAGAAGCTCTCTGTGTGTCACAGCAATTATCTCAGGGGGAGTGTCCAATGTTCAACGAGAATGACAGACTAGAAGGATATGCAAAATTCAAACAGACAAAATGATGGCAAAGAAAGAGCCACCACGGTGTTTAATGAACAATGCTGCAACTATTCATTACGCCTCTTCTCCAGCTGATCATTAAGCTTTCAGCACTGTTTATGCAACAGAAAAGGAAATGTTGACTCAAGATTTCATACACTTACTATTCACACAAAGAAGAAACCATGAAAAGTATAATCTGCAATTACAGTACCTGCTGAAACTGGATCGCTGTCATGGAACCCGCTTATTAGTTGTTGTAAGCGCTGTCAAATGCACTACGACTTCTGAATTTGGGACCTGCCTGGCATGATCATTTGAGATACGAACTTGAAAACTCATGAAATTAAAAAATAATTAAATAAAATCAGTTAAAGTATATCAATTCGAACAAAGGATTCTAAGTTGTGGTTTTAAATCTTTCAGATCTAAATGGTAGGAGGAAAAAAAATTCTTTTTATTTCAGATTTAGAGGATTTTCAAAAAGTAAAATTAGTCTGTCACAACTTTTAACCATTTTCAACAGGCAGGCAATGTTATAGAATGGTGTGATTCAGTGTTCGTTGACTGGACGAAGTCTTGAGTATAATTCATGTACGCCAACATCATTTCCAGCAGTGCCGTGGCACATAGAGGCTACCCCGCAAGAATGCACTGAAGGAATGAACCTAATAGTTCACTCACCTTTAACAACCTACTAGGAATATACTCTGATCCTGCATTAATGAGAACAATGCTTTGCAAATGTACCAACTGATAAATGAGTGGTAACTCTAAGTATCTATTATATAGAGCATCTTGAAAACAATTACCATATAGCATTGTGGAAGGAGCTTGAATTATCAAAATAATCCAATCCTGTGTCTATCACTTGTCACCTCATTAATGAGTAAACATAATATCTCCATAAATTCAATTTTCTGATCTATGAAAGTGGGGTGTAAGTATTTGCCTTAAAGAACTGCTGTGCGGATTAAATGTAGTTGAATAAAACCATGGATCTGAAAACTTCTACCATGAAGTACTCATCATCTTGTAGCAGACATATGGTTGTGCTCACTTCCATCCATCCTTCTTAGTGGTTTCTCTTTCATTAGATTCTGAGTCCCAGTTAAAGATCAGAAGGACCGTGACCTTTTGGACAATTACCTGAAGCAATCAAACACCCACTACTTTTAAAAGCAACATTGAAAAATAACTGGAAATGGATCAACATGATCCATCTTGAGCTATGACTGATGCTTTCCTAGCTGAAATAGGTAGTTGAAAGAGTTAAGGTAATTGAAGGCAATTGAAATAGTTAAGACAGAAAGACTACATGAAGTGTTATCCTTGGAGTACATTTCAAAGGGATGATACATCAGTAAATAACAATTTGGAGCTAAGTCAATACAATGTATTATGCCAAATAACTTTAATTTTTAAATTAAACTCAGATTTTTAATTTTAAAAATAAACTCAGAACTGGTTTTTAAAGCATTCTGAAGAATCCTTTACTACTTGTGTCAAGCAGTAGCTTCCATACGTTTTCCTAAATTGCTAGTTCACATTCTTAAAAGAGAGATATAAAGGCTTTCCATTTATTCATTATCTTTCTTGAAGAAAGAAATGCAAAAGCTTTAGTTCCCTGACCTTCTCGAAGTAGAGGTCAAGCCCACCATTTCCACTAGGAATCTGCATTTCCTGAAATTGTACCTCCTATTCAAGGTTTAACTTCCTATTCTAGGTTTAATGGGCAATGAAGTTCTATTGGAAAAAGGACAGTAGGTGGAGTCTTTGTTACTGTGTTTTAGCTTGGTTTGTTTTGGTTTTTAGGGTTTTAAGAAGGAAAAGGGTATGGAAGTAGAAATGAAAAAGAGGGTAGTGTCAGGGATGAATCTCAAGGTGGAAAGTGAAGAATGGAGTCCCTGGAAGATGAAACACTGATTCCTAAAACAGTTTATAAGAAGAAACAGGGACCATAACCTAAGATGAGTGCATCGGGAAAGAACCACCACGAGCATCACTGCTCAGGGACGCACAGGGGGAGCTTATTCTAGCAGGACCGTCCCACAAGGAACCGCTCCATAAAGCTCCAAGACAACAAGAAGGCCCCAGAGTAACGGGGCTGGGGCGTGAGAGTAGGGACACTCTGGGGTAAAGTGGGGCAGTCTCTCTCATCTGTATTTGGGCTAACCTGAAAAAATTTGAAAACCTGACCTGGTTAGCGAGGCTTCTCTTACAGATTAGTTAGCTAAAATTTCTACAGGATTCCTGAAAGGAACCCAGTTAAACACATAGCTCTCAGTCCTGATCACACATTGGAATCACCAGGCAGGCTTTTGTAAACTAGCAATGCCTGACCAGATCAGTCCAACCATGATCTTTGGGAAATCATCTTAGGTGATTCTACCGTGCATGAGGTTGAGAACTGTACTGATAAGAGTATAAGGGGAATGAAAGAGCCTTTGAAGCCTTGAGCTCCACTGAGCTCCTGAACTCGGCTTTGTTCATGGTAATAAGCTATGGAAATACACTGTGGTCAATTTCTTCCTAAGTTGGGAAAGAGAAGCCTGATGAAGAAGTTGGTGAATGGCTTCATTATCCCATAGAAGGAAAAATGTGTTTCAGTTACCCCACCTATTAAGAGGAGCTTGGCCTCTAGAACCCTATGACACCATCCAAAATGGCCTTTGAGCATTTGGAAATGGAATTCAATCCAAGCAATCTGTGCAAGCTACAAATCCACTTCTCATCATCCTATACCTGGATATACTGCAACTTACATAGATGTTTCTCAAAAGATAAAGGTGTTTTAAAAGCAAAAAATAAACTACTGGGATGACAACAAGGTAAAAAGCTTCTGCACAGCAAAGGAAACCATCAACAAAACAAAGAAGCAACCTGCTGAATGACAGAAGATATTCGTAAATCATATACCCAATAATATATCCAAAATATATAAAGAACTTCTACAACTCAACACCAAAAAACCTTAATCCAATTAAAAAATGGACAGGGGATCTAAATAGACATTTTTTCAACGAAGACCTACAGATGGCCAACAGACACATGAAAAGATATTCAATATCACTAATCATCAGAGAAATGCAAATGAAAACCACAATGAGATATCACTTTACACCTGTCAGAATGGCTAAAATCAAAAACACAAGAAACAACAAGTGTTGGTGAGAATGTGGAGAAAGGGGAACCCTCTTGTATGTTGGTAGGAATGCACACTGGCGTAGCCACTGCAGAAAACAGTATGGAGGTTCTTCAAAAAACTAAAAAGAGAAATATCAGATGATCCAGTAATTCCACCCCTGGATATTTACCCAAAAAATATGAAAACTCTAATTTGAAAAGCTACTTGCACTCCTGCATTTATGAAGCATTGTTTAGAACAGCCAAGATGGGATGCCTGGGTGGGTGAGTTGGTTAAGAGTCTGCCTTCAGCTCAGGTTATGATCCCAGGGTCCTGAGATTGAGTCCCACATCGGGCTTCCTGCTCAGCGGGGAGCCTGCTGCCTGCTTCTCCTTCTCCCTCTGCCATCCCCCACCTCTCACCTTGTGTCTCTGGCTCCCTCTCTCTGTCAGATAAATAAATAAGATCTTTAAAAATATATATATATAACAGCCAAGATGTGAAAACAACCCGTGTCCATCGACACACAAATGAAGAGTTGCGGTAGGTATATATAATGGGATATTACTCAGCCGTTAAAAAGGTGATGAAATCTTGTCACTTGCAACAACACAGACAGACCTAGAGGGTATTATGCTGAAATAAGTCAGATTAAAAAAATACCATTTTACTTTACTTATATGTAGAATCTAAAAAACAGATGAAATAAGTTAAAGGCAAATATCATATAATTTCACTTCTATTTGGAATCTAAAGAACAAAACAAATGAATAAACAAAAAGCAGAATCAGACCCATAAATACAGAGAACTGATGTTTGCCAGAGGACAGGGTGTGGTGAGATGGGCAAAATGCGTGAAGGGGGAGTGGGAGGTACAAGATTCTAGTCATAAATAAGTCATAGGAGTGAAAGGTAGATCAGAGGAAACAGAGTCAATGACATTGTAATAGTGTTGCATGCTGACAAATGGTAACTACACTTGTGGTACGCATAGCCTAATATAGAGATGTTGAGTCACTATGCTGTATACCTGAAACTAATGTAACATCATGTCAACTATACTCAAATAAAAAATGTATAAAAGTTATTCTGTTTTAATTCCTAGGCACGTGATCAAGGTCCATCTGAGGGGAATCCAACTTTTGCTCAGATGAGTACTGCAGGGGTTTTAGAAACAATGAGGAGGGGAGCAGATGAGGAGGGTGTCTGTACACAAAACTAAGTATTTATCAGGATGTTAGTCATGATTGGTTAAATTTTCCATGAGTGTTACAATGTAGGGCATTTTGCTTGATAGGAATGTCAATTTTTTTAAAGGTATCAGAAATCACAGGGGCTGGGGGGGTTTGTCTCATTTTTTCGCTTCTGTTTAAATTTCAAATATAACAGCAGTTTATTTTCAATATCAAAAAACTAAAAAATCTGTTGGTCAAATGAAAAGTTCTTCATCCCCCACATCCATTCCCCAGATGTAATCATCGCTAACTATTTAGTGAGTAGCTCTTCAGATCTTTTCCAAAATATTAAGAACCATACATACAGAGAGAAGATTTTTTACAGTGGGTGAAATGAGTTTATTTTTGTAAAAATAGCATCATAGGTTAAACATTGTTATTTAACGTGTTTCTGTTGCTTAATAATGGATAATTGATAGGATTCATTTCAATACATATTATAAAATATTTAAGATTTTTACACAGAGTGGGCCATACTAGGGTTGGTTACACCTGATGCCTAGTCAAGCATTCCCCTCTTGGTGGGCATCGAGGATATTTATCAATGTTTGCTACCACATGTGATGCTGCAATGAAAATCTATTTCTTCTGGGTAAATTCTTAGATATAGAGTTCTGGATCAAAGGTCATGTGAATTTTAAATATTAATTTTGAATTTCCTTCCATAAAAGGTATACCAATTTATATATGGCCTCACTCCACTAGCCTACTCATGGAGAGATGTGATAACTGTTTATCACTTCAGCAGTCCTTTGCTCACTGTTCCTATCAAGCTTCTGGTAGAATAAAAAAAGGCAGAGAGGAGAATCATACTATTTTTTTTTAAGATTTTATTTATTTGACAGAGAGAGACACAGTGAGAGAGGGAACACAAGCAGGGGGAGTGGGAGAGGGAGAAGCAGGCTTCCTGCCGAGCAGGGAGCCAGATGTGGGGCTCGATCCCAGGACCCTGGGATCA
>NW_027397093.1:5029543-5071154 GCF_003265705.2 Callorhinus ursinus
TGATCCCAGGGTCCTGGGATCGAGCCCCACATCTGGCTCCCTGCTCGGCAGGAAGCCTGCTTCTCCCTCTCCCACTCCCCCTGCTTGTGTTCCTGCTCTCGCTATGTCTCTCTCTGTCAAATAAATAAATAAATTCTTCATAATGTATTTTTATATAGCTATTTCTCTCAAATAATTTATTTTAATATCTCTTGACTAAAATCAATATTGAGTTTCTAAAGTCCCTAATACTGTAGGTCTCAACCCTGGCCTTGCACTGGAAGCATCTGGGAACTTACATAACTACCTGGGAAGGGGGTGGAGGGATGGAGTGGAAGGTTGAACATTTAAGTCAGAATTCCTGCAGGCAAGTATTGGCACATGATTTTGTGAAAAGTTCTCCAAATGATGATAAATGTACAGTCAGAATTATTCCCTAGATTCAATTAAATGGTAGATGTTGTATAATTTGGTACTTCCTTTAAATGTAACTAACAAAGAATTTGTTTCACAAAGTGGTAAGGAAAGATAAATTCATTTTGACTTCCTATAAGGTCAATATTTTTAAAAATTTAAATTAGAATCTGTTTGAATCTAAGATGTGATTTACTTGCAAAGGCTTACTGACTTGGAGACAACTATGAATCCAAATGAAAACACCAATTTATCGGTATTTACAAGAAACATATATGACATTTATTATTGATTCTTAGGAAAATAATAACCCTCTTGGCAATGGTTTCTCTCTTTACAGAAATTATCCTTCAGGATGTTTATTTTT
This sequence comes from Callorhinus ursinus, assembly GCF_003265705.2. Lineage (NCBI taxonomy): Eukaryota > Metazoa > Chordata > Mammalia > Carnivora > Otariidae > Callorhinus > Callorhinus ursinus. The sequence continues at coordinate 5,030,304 of NW_027397093.1, forward strand.
CACTGTTGTGATTCATTCACATTTATCCCTTCCACAAGTATTTATTGAACACCCACTACATGTCACCAATTGCTCTAGGAGCTTGGGATATGGCAGTAAACAAAGCTAAAATCTGTGCCTTCGCAGCACTTACACTATACTGGAAAAGTAAAATTAACTGGAAAAGTAAAATTAAAAATTAATTGTGCGCACTAAAAAAATGGCTAAAATCCAAAACACTGACACCAAATACTGGTGATTATGTGGAGCAACAGGAACTCTTCATTCTTTGCTAGTGGGAATGCAAAGTGGTGCGGCCACTTTGGAAGACCTTTGGGTAGTTTATTACAAGACTAAACATACTCTTACCATATGATACAACAATCATGCTCCTTGGTATTTACCCAAGTGAGCTAAAAACTTACATTCACACAAAAAGTTGCACATGAATATTGATAGAAGCTTTATGCATTGTTGCCAAAAACTAGAAGCAACTAAGATGTCTGAATAAACTGCAGTATATCCATGCAATGGAATAGTAATTTAGTGCTAAAAAGAAATGAGCTATCAAGCCATGAAAAGGCATGAAGGAAACTTAAAAACATTGCTAAGTGTCAGAAGCCAGTCTGAAAAGGCTACATACTGTATGATTCCAACTACCTGACATTCTGGAAAAGGTAAAATTAGAGAGACAATAAAAAAAAAATCAGTGGCTGCCAGGGGTTGGATGAGCTGCAGGAGGGACTAATAGGTGGACGACAGGGGAATTCTAGGGCAGGGAAGCTCCTCTGTGTGGTATTGTCATGAAGATACATAATGTTATGTATTTGTTAAAAACCAGAGAATAATACAACACAGTGAACTCTAATGTAAACTATGGACTTCAGCTAATAATGTATCAATACTGATTTATCAATTGTAACAAATGTATCACATTAATGAAAGATGTTAATTAGGGGAAACTGAGGACAAAGTGAGAGGGAATTTTATGGGAACTCTGTACTTTCTGATCACCTCTTCTATAAACCTAAAACCTAAGTTAATAAATAAATAATGACTGACTAGTCAGGTAGTGACTTGTGGTTATGTTCCTAAACGCACATTTTTTTATTTCACATTAATTAATAACAAGTAGCTCATTTGTAGCAGATAGTTAATATTCACTTTTAATATTAGCTGGCATTAGTCATCTTAGCAAGGATATTCACTTTAGGATGAATAACTTGCCTCAACTCTAAGTTCTAGTAGGTAGAAATTTAGACTAGGATCATTCTCCTTTAACTGGAAAATGAAATTTAAAGCAGATAGGATATTAAGAATTCCATTCGTGTACACACATAAGAAAAAGAGAGAAAGAATGAACTGGCATTCCATTTCTTAGCACTTCTTGATGGTCTCTGGAATGTGTGTTAAGAATTCCATTCGTGTACACACATAAGAAAAAGAAAGAATGAACTGGCATTCCATTTCTTAGCACTTCTTGATGGTCTCTGGAATGTGTGTTTTGGGACAAGGCCAGAGTGAATAAATGATATATGATCATGTTCATCTTATACTTGATAAAGAGAATTGCAAATGACCCAAAAATTCTCTAGTAATTTAGTTTTATCTCTAAGACTAAGAACAATGAGTCAATCCATTATCATCTCTTTGGTTCATTTTATTTCCATGTCTTTATAAAATATTGTTACCAAAAGCAGTGCTAACAAGTCCAAAGCACATTACGCCCTTTGCACACTTTATCTGATTAAGTCCTCACAATCCCTCTGCCAGGTAAATATTTTTATCTTGTTTGTGCTTTCACTGAAGTTCAGAGCAGCTACAGCCTTGCTCAAGGCTACATGACTAGCAACTGGCAGAGCCAGGCTACATCTGAAGACAAAACTGGAGGCCCCTCTGTCTTCGGAGCTTTCACCCTGATACTCCACCTTGCTCGTAAGCCAGCTTTGTTTGTTTATAAACTGTATCTGAGAACTGATTTGGGGGGGACAGGGTTAATAAACAGGGCTGCCACAATGAAAGAGTTAGATGCAAACTTAGTCCAAAACAAGGAGCACTGTTTAATTTATATAAACACTTGCCATGTTATGTAAATCTCTTACATCTGCTAAAATTGGAAGGATCCTTAAATAAAAATCTATTTTACTTTATAAAGAGTTCTCAGCTATGTAGGTCAATACTCTACAGCAACATATAAAACTAACCTCATATTCTCGCCTCTAAGAGATCATTATGACCCCTTCTACAGACTTTTTGAAGCATTCATAAAATAGCAGAAAATGGCATTTGCATCCCAAGCCTACTCCTGCTTATGCAATGGTTGATTTTTCCTGTGACTGAATGTGGTCCTTCAGCAGTATCTCCTGGAGTCATTATAATTTTGGCCTCCTCACCTTTCAGGAGAGAGCTATACAAAAGAATCATCACTTCTCCCTGGAGTTTAATCAGGGCTCAGCATGCTAAGGTCCTTTTATGAAAGCTCTCTGGCAGAAAATCAAAGCCCCTTTCTTCAAAAACAATAAAACATTAAACAGAGGGATCCATATATCAATCAAGATAGATTTCTCTTTAGAAAAAAGAAAAAAAAAAGACCCTCAAAGAATAAAAGGCATTCACACTAATTAATATCCATTAAAGCTTCCACCAGTTTAAAAGCTTTAAGAGCAAAGTCAAGAATTATCCAGCTAATTCAAATCCAGAAGGTGCTTTTGCATCAGTCATCTCAACTGACAAGAGAAAGTACTTCCCTCAAAAAGACCAGGATAATTAATTCCAACACGCACTTCATATTTGCAAGCACAACCTCAGTATGTCAGCCCTTACAAATTTCCTTGGAGTATGACATTGTAATCAATTATTCAGAATCAAATCTAATTCCGTACACATCTATTGCTTACCCACATAACACCATGCACTATGTAAGGTTCTAGAAACATAGAAATCCTTAATTCATTCTCTCACTTTTGGAAAGTGTAGAGCCAATTGGACTTCTACTCCCTGAGCAATTTTCACACATTCTATACTGTTTTACGCATACTAAAGACAATCAGACTAGACCAAAGATACCACCTTGTATCTTGTGCCTGAATTCCCTCTACATCATGCCTTCCAGGCGGTCATCCAGCCCATGCCTCAGCTTCCCAAGATAGGTCACTGGATCCTCGAACAGCTCTTTAATCATTTTGATAGTTGCCAATATAGTTAATGATAACAACTGCATGAAATTTATCTGGGAAGCTCTTTGGGGCCTGCAGGACAATGGGGAAGAAACCTTACAGTAGTCAAATGATGAGTTTCTCTAAGTAGCAATGAATCAGCTGCACAGAATGCTAGATTGATGAAAGCAAAATCTAAAATCGATGCGGTATCTTTTTCTCTTTTTAGGCCCCTATTTTCTCTATCACCTATAAATATGTCGTATACAAATGTCACATATGTCCCTCTTCCCTCACCCCAACACATACAAACAAGAAACTACAGAAGAGTAACTATTAAATAGATAACCCATGCAATTAAAGAACTCTACATATTGTTACGGTTTCTGACCATCTTCCTTCCATCACAGGACTGCTTTCATCCAATACCAGCAAACCAAGAGGCAAATGAGCAAACTAGAAAAAAGGCCTAAAGCCTTGACAAAATATGACTTTTGAATGACAGTCAAAAGCCTAAAAATGATTTTCCATAATGGAAAATCTGCACTCCCTAAATGCACAGTTAACCACTCGTACTGGGGCATTACTGGGTTTCCTTCCACCCAGATATGCTCATCGATGTAGCTTATGCTTACAATAAATCTCAACATTATAAGGGAACTTGTGAAACAGCCTTTATTTCCAGGGAAAACCACAATCGGCTCACCCAAAGGCAGGAGGAAGAAAACTCCAGTCTAGTAAACATTCTGTGTCTAAATAGCTTTGGAGTTCAGACAATGGTCTTTCTAAATTCTTTCACTATAGTCATTTTGATGAAAGTACACTAAAGCAAATGATGATAAAGTGATTTCAGTCTGATGAGAATATATTTGAGGGACAAAATTTTGTTACCTTAACACACATTCTTTCTTTTAAATTATGAGTTGGTAAAGATACACATTTCTACAGTAACCACCAAAAAGGACTAGTTTATCTTTTATCCATATGGCCCATATACATATTCTTCACTTCCAGTACTCATTCCCACCCATAAACTGTGAATGACAACATGATCCAAAGTTATCTCCCACTACTTCTCTCCACTAATCCTGCTGGCGTCCACCCCACTGGGCTCCAGATGACCTGGATATACCATGCCCACTCCATCCACTTGGCATTCACCCAGCAAACATTCAATGAGTACCTCAGGGCTGGACACACAGAATGCACCTGCCAGCCTAAGACACGCCCTCAAGCTGTTCCATAGCATACCCATCTCATAAATATTCTCCCCATGCCTGGGTGCCAGGGCCTCTGCTAACAGAGTGGGTGGAGGAAAAAATAAGAGGGTTTCTAAATATACAAACCTAATACAGTATAAAAAAGGCTACCCTGCAGCTTCAGCAAAAAGGGAATGTGGCAGAGGGGGGACAGGAGATGGAGACAAGGAGAGTTTGCGGAAGGCTTAAAAGAAATGGCATTCTGTGGCGGGGGGGGCGGATGCTGGAGAGTAAGTAGGGTGTTTTTAGGCTGAAAGCACCCCAGGAAGGGGAGACAACAAGTTCCACATGTGTCTTGGCACCGCGGGAAATCAGGCTGGAGCTGTGGTTTGAGAGGCAGGCTGGGGTCAGGATATGAAGGTCTTGTTGCCTGCCCCACAAGAAATTCTTAATTTGATCAAGGAAGTACAGGGGTTACACACAGATGAGTAACAGGATCAGAGGTATGATTTAGAGAGATGATTTTAAAGAGTTAAGCTTATAATCTAACTGAAAGAGATAAAATAGAATGGGACTATGTCTGACGTGGGAAACTTGATAAAACCACACCTTTAAGAAGGTTAAAATCTCATGCTATTTCCTAATCAAATGTAAATTACCAAAACAACTAGAGGCATTAGAAAACCTGAATAAGCCAGGAAACACTGAAAACATTTTTCAGGCTACCTAATTTGTAGATACTTTTTATTATGGAATATGTCAAAAGTGTATAAAAGTAAAAAAGGTAAGATTCATATTACTCCCAGAGACTCTCCCCCCACATTGGCCCTGAGGTCATCTTTAAGCACAACAAAACATTCTATAATTTTGTCAGTAAATAACTTGGACATTTAAAAGTATTTTCTAAGGACGTCCATTTCAAAACTAGCTTGCGGGTAAATTCTTTCAAACTTCTTACCTTCTAGAGCACTAAGAAGAATGGGATGGTTTGCAACTAGGTCAAGAATCCAGCAAACTAGTATCAAAGCCTGAACCCCCAAAAGACAGGAAAAATAGAAGCCTAGAGTTGAATTTTTCATATAAATATAAATATAAAATCTTAAATATTATTAAATCAATAAGAATCATCTAGTAATATTAACCATTATAACAGGAAGATTTGGTCAAAAAAAAACAGGTGTCAATATAAGATATTCTGACAGAACTACGTCTAAAAAGAAAAAAAATCCCAGATGACAAAAAACCTTTAAAACATTTCAACATTTATTCCTAATTAAAAATGCCCAGTAAAATTGCAATAGTAAGCATTTTTCTGTAGTATACTCTAGATAGCTTAATACTCATGGTATTCCATTTAAATCCAGAAATGAGACAAGGACAAAATACAAACACTTAAGAATATATTCCTAGGAATTTATTAAACCCTTAATGGCAGAAAAGAAGACCTGAATATACAGTAACAAATGTTACTATCTGGTAAGAAATAATACTGCAAAAGCCTCATTTCTCAAATTTATATAACATGTCCAAAGTTCCACTACAATTTATATTAAAGTTTTAACAAATAAGTCTGTTTTATATGGAAAAGAAAAATAGCCAGACTATTTTTAATTATTTTTAAAAAATTTTTATTGACATGTACTAGTAGATACTGAAAATTCATCTTAATGTTACATTCCTTAATGTTACACTCCTTAATGTTACAAGGAATAAACAGAACAATAAAACAGACTAGATGTCTATCAACAGTCAAAACTATACACTACATCTTTTATTCTCACCAAAGATAATTTAAGACAGATTAAAACTTAAATATAAAAATGCAATCATAAACATAATAGGCAAAAATACAAATATATATTTGAATAATTAGGGAGTGGAGAAGGTGTTTGCTAGGAAGTCATAAAACATAAAGGAAAAAAAGACTAAGAGATTTGACATGGGAAAAGTCCAAATATTAAAAGAAAGACTATCTGAACCAAAAAAATTTAGCATTTGTGGCAGAGACGGAGTCACTATTCTTAATATATATTAAGGTTTCATATATAGATGACATATATAGATGACATACATATACCTTAATATAGGTATATATCAAATCAGTTAAGAAAGTAGGTATTTTCAAAACAATATGGACAAATATTATGAATAAACAAATCACAATTAAGAAAATATAAATAAATAGAAAAGATAAACAAGATAAAATTGAGGCTCATTAGCAATTAGGTTAGTAGAAATTAGCATAATATAATGAAATTCCATTTTCCTCCCATCAAAGTAGAAAAGACTTTACTTTGTTTTATTTTACTTTATTTATTTGTAATGACAAGTCTCCATCAAGGGGTCCAAGGAGGAGCACTCCCAAACACAAGCGTAGCTCAGAAATATTGAGGTTTTGGTTACAGACCAGCACAATAAAGCCAATATTGCAAAAAAGCAAGTCAAATGAATTTCTTGGATTCCCAGTGCATATAAAGGTGATATATATACCACACTATAGCATTAAGTATGCAACAGCATTATGTCTAGAATAATTACATATCTTAATTTAAAAATACTATATTACTTAAAAATGCAAACTTATCATCTGAGCTTTTCGTGAGTCATAATCATCTTGCTGGTGGAAGGTCGTGCCTCCACGTTGATGGCTGCTGACTGATCAGGTCAGTGGTTGCTGCAGGCGGAGGGCAATTTCTTAAAACAAGACAATGAAGTTTGTATATCAACTGACTCTTCCTTTCACAAACAATTTCTCTACAGCATGTGATATTGTTTGATAGCATTTTACTCACAGCAGAACTTCCAAAATTGGAGTCAAGCCACTGAGTTCTTTAAAATTGGAGCTGCTGCTTAATTAATATTATTTGTGTAATATTCTAAATCCTTTGTTGTCATTCCAACGGTCTTCACCAGAAGGTTCCATCTCAAGAAACCACCACCACTGCTCATCCCTAAGAAGTAATTTCTCATCGGTTAACATTTTATCGTGAGATCCCAACAATTCAGGCACATCTTCAGGCTCCACTTCTAATTCTTGTTTTCTTGCTATTTCTACCACAATCTGCAGGTACTTCCTCCACCAAAGTCTCAAACCTTCAATTTGTAAAAAATGCAATATCTGCAAAGCCACAATGAGACAACGTATGCCTGTATTCCCATTTGACATAAATTGATATAAATAAATATTCTCAAGGCAATTTGGGAACACATACTGAAGGGACTAAAAATGTGCATACCATTTGACCAGGAAATATATGTTTCTAAAACTATCCTTGAAATAAAGGGTGTTATTGAAGGACATGTGTGAGCAGAAAAAGGTGTTCACAAAACACCGAGTGGATAATACAGATGAGAAATAAGAGAGCTCACATTTTATGGAACAGGATGAATGTCAACTTACCGATGGAGTACTATTACTCATAATATTATAAATTTGGAAGTATATGTAAAAATAATCACTGTAGTTAGCATTTTTGAGTTGGCATAATTACAGATTCTTTGACTTTGATTTTGCTCAAACCGATTTCAAAATTTTCTGGATGCGACACGCATGTGTTATTTGGAGGAGAACAAACTGAAAACAAAAAGTTCACAACAAATTATGATCATATATTATGTAGTTTTAAAAACCGGAGAATGAGGTGTGTTGAGCCTGAGTGGTCCCATGACTGGTGGTTCGGAAGAGTAAGACTGGAGGGAGGGACCCTGGCAGCGGGGAGGGTAAGATAAGGTGTGGTGGAGCCACAAAACTTCAGGCATCAATGGCAGTGATCCTTCAGAAAGTCAATCAGAGGGAGTGAGTCTCTCAATTTTCTTTTTGGTTGTAGAGTGCCAGGGTTGAGGAGAGGTGACTTTAAGAGTTCCAGTCTGGCCAACCAGGAGGCAGGTGATACAGCTGATAAGAAGGATCATATCTCTCTTACAACCATCCTTTTTCCCAGAATACTCTGTTCACAAGTCTTCAGAAGCCAAGTCAAAGCCACCTTTCTCATAGTGGCATCCTCTAGACCTCAGGCCACAAGACGTCTGTGTCTTCTGAACTCTTGCATAATTAACTTCCACCATCATCTGGCATTTGATAGTCATTCTGCCTTGAGGCATGTCCTGTAATGTTATTTTTATTGTGACTTAATTTTTCATACATTTAATGTCTTTGTTTGATGTGGCCAGCAGCATTGGTCAAAGATAAGCAAATTGAGAAGGGACCCTTGGAAGGTGGCCATGAAGGAGAGGATCACAGCTCTGTGCTGTCCTGCGTGCTATATCTACCCGTGGTCACTGCTGTCTTCAAACTCTGCTCCTCAGACTCAATTCTGTGGTGGCTACCTCTGGATACTCATGTGAGTCTCATTCTTTTGTCTAGCTCCTAAGGCTTTTGGTTGGCTTGGTTCTGGTTTCCCAAACACTTCCCAAAATTCAACCTCAGCTTCCATCAATTTTGGGGTAGTTGGGTCTTTGCCAAATCCATGCTGGCACTGAAACTGAAACTTCATAAGAACAGCACCTTGCCACTGAAACACACACACACACACACACACACACACACACACACACACACATTCACGCACAATCTTATCCTCCCCAACTACACTGTAAGTTCTTGGAAGCAGTGCCTCATATTTGATGATCATAACATCCCAGCCAACATTATTCATGAATATATGAATTCCTAATATGCATAGTACACCTCACATGTTACAGCCAATCCTGATGTGCCTTCAAAATAAGTATTACCGTTCTGCCTTCACAAAAGTCTAAGAGACAGATCCATGTCAATGCCCGGCTGTGAGGCAAATATCCATCTGGCTTTCAAAGCTCACACACATTCTTACATCCTCTACTGACTCAACACTTTTTTCAGCCCTGTGACCCACTCCATAGTCCCTTACATCTGAAGTTCTAGGCCAGGCCCTTTCCATATCAACTCTCAGCTGACTCTAGCAGGGCTTCAACAGGTAGTTACTAAATGAGGAATGAATTATGTCTTACATTTACTCCCCCAAAAAACTATGGGAACAGCAGGCCTATGTAATATAATTGAACCAAGGCATCATTTTTTAGTTTTGATATAATAATAGTTGATGGGGTAAAATAAATCAAAAAGGAACGGGTGGTTAAGCACCAGAGGCATTCAAAATCTTGCTTGACAGGAAAATACAATGATTCCATTCACGGCTCTTGGTCAGCTAGATGCCTGTATGAGCAATAGAGAAGCATGAACAAAGTCAAGGAAACCACGTCCAGCAGGTAAAATGCTAGGAAAAATATCAATAGAACTTCATTAGTAAAATAAAAGAATACAACTCTATTAGATGATGGACTCTGAAAAACAAACTGAGGGTTCTAGAGGGGAGGAGGGTAGGGGGATGTGTTAGCCTGGTGATGGGTATTAAAGAGGGCACATTCTGCGTGGAGCATTGGGTGTTAGGCACAAACAATGAATCATGGAACACTACATCAAAAACTAATGATGTAATGTATGGTGATTAACATAACAATAAAAAATTAAAAAATAATTAAAAAACAATGAATCATGGAACACTACATCAAAAACTAATGATGTAATGTACGGTGATTAACATAACAATAAAAAATTTTTAAAAAAGGATACAACTCTATTAGCAAGTCTTTGTTTGCCTTAAGCATCTTCCTTTGACTGAATTTTAAAATAAATTTACAGTAGAGACACGTGCCACAGTTATAAGTAATACAATCATTACAAAGCTTTACCTTTATGCTTCATTACTAAATACTAAAACAGAACATGTGAAAGATCATTTTTAAACAGATAAAACTAGAAAACAAGGTAACAGAAAAAAAAATGGTCTTGTATTTCTTTTGTACGTAATGGAAAAGTAAATGATTAAGTGCCTGTTCTGAGAACCCCAAAATGCTGTCACAAATTTACATTTGTGTTTTACTCTGTCCATATACTAGAGGAAAACCCCAGAAGAACAATATCTTAGCTGAATTCACATCAGATGAATCTGCAGCTCTTTAAATCAATGCACTGGGAAACTCTAGCCCTTGACCTACAAGAAACATTCCAAATACAATACATGTATGGACCAGTTTAAATCCTTTCTGGAATTAGATGGGGAATGTATATATAGATAGTGAAGGAAGGAAGGAAGGAAGGAAGGGAGGAAGGGAGGAAGGGAGGAAGGGAGGGAGGGAGGAAGGGAGGGAGGGAGGGAGGGAGGGAGGGAGGGAGGGAGGGAGTTGGTCTACTTTCATGGGGGTGGGTGGTGGTCAACACAGCTACTTCCTATACATTCTAAATGGTATCCGAAGTACAGCTGAGTGTGATAGAACAATTTCTTTTCCACTCAGGCCACAGCTCCCACACTGTTTCCAGAGTATGGCACATGCCTTTGGATGACAAAGATAATGGACATTCCAGTAAAAGTTCTCCTTCAAGATCAACTCAAGGTCTTCCATTGGGCTCAAAGCCATCACTGTACAGTTCTTCTCTAAAACATGTGAAAAGGGAAACAGTGTTCATGTCTCCTGCAAACTACCAGCTATGGAAACAGATTTTCCCGCTGAAGGCTCATGATTTCTGCAGTGTCCAAAGCTCACAGTCCTCTCCCTGCCCTGGTACAGCTTGGAGTAGGGGAGGGGTATCAGGGGAAAAGATTTTTTCTAAACTGTGTGAAGCTAGCTCTGTGAAATCAAAGACAAACTGCCTACATGTGGGAGATAATAAACCAGCACTTGCATAATAGGAATCTTCAATATCTCACCCACAGGACTATTTGAGTTCTAAAAAAACAGCCCACCCTCCCTTACAATAGTTATGTTGCATATTATCATCACAGAGGGTTTTATCCAAATCCTCTCTAAAGATAATTTATACAAAACAGTTCTCTTAGTTTGAAGGGGACAAAAATTTTTTATTCATTAATTTATTAATTCATTCATTCATTCATTTATCTCTTCACCTAACCATTTAGCTCACCCATTTGACATATATTTTGAGCAACTACTTTGTATAAGGGACTTAGAGTGGCTGGAGAAGACAGACAGATAAAATATGTTCACCTATAACTACAATCAAAGCAGAAGGTTATTATGTACCATGAGATGTGTAAATTGTTTGGGGAGATCAGAGGAAGGAGAGATGAATTCCAAATGAGGGGCCTGAAGTAGGGCTTTTTACAGAAAGTGGCATCTGAATTGGTTCTTGAGTAAGTTAAATGCTTTAAGTACACTTAATAATTTAATTTCAATCTAACCTGGCTAAAATTAGACAAAAGGCAATCAAGCTTCTCCATTAATCCAGATATGTGTTTATAATCTATGACTAGTTATTTATATTTTGAGCCATGATATTGACTGATGTTGGGAGCAGTGTAAACTAGATATGTAAGTATTAGGGTTGGGTAGTCATTGGTCCATTTTCTAACATCACTGTGCTTCAAGTTCCTCATCCATTAAATGGCCTTCTTGGTGACATTTATTGTGAAAATTAAGGGGTTTTTTTATTTGACAAAGAAAGCACAAGCAGGGGGAGAAGCAGAGGGAGAGGGAAAAGCAGGTTCCCTGCTGAGCAAGGAGCCCCATGCAGGACTCAATCCTAGGACCCAGGGATCATGAACTGAGCCGAAGGCAGAAGCTTAACCGACTGAGCCACCCAGGTGCCCCTGTGAAAATTAAGTTTTTAAAAAGGATAGAAAACCCTTGGAATGTTGATAGTCTTCCTCATGCAACTCAGGAGATACTCAAGAAGTGTACACCTCAAATACAAACTGCTATCTGTACTTGGCAATGTCTGTCCTAGCACTAGAATTTGTGCTCACGGTCATCCTCATCAATACTGTTTTTTCTGTGTCTGGCATCTAAACACTACACTACATCCCTTCAATGGCAGTCCCATGGTTCATCATTCTACTTTGCTTTCACCTACTTCTGGAAAATGACTAACACTATGTGATGTTACCCAGAGACCCCAAAGCCAGTGGTTTATATGCCATATAATTTTAACTCGGATGATCCCAAGCTACCTCTAAAATTTTGAAAACTAATACCCGGCTGATCCTGTACAGGCAAATGACAGATATTCAGAAACTTCATTTTATTTCAATTAGTTATTATTATCTTTTTAGAATCTGAGATATTGACTGAAATTCATTATGTGGTCACTTAACCAAAGCATAGTAAATAGTGCAATATTAGATGCCCAATAATTATTTATTGAGAAGAAAAAGCTGTTACATGGAAATGGCATTTTCTACTATGGGCCAGGTTGGTAAGGAATAAACTAGACCTGCATCATCCAATATGGTAGCCATGAGCCACCTGTGGCTAGTACTAAGAACTTGAAATGAGACTAACCCAGATTGGGATTTGCTGTAAATGTAATTACATAACAGATTTTGATATTTGGTACATATACAAAAAAGTAAAATACTCCATTAATTTTTAGTAGTTACGTGGTGAAATAATATATTAGATATACTGTGCTACATTAGATACATTATTAAAATTAATTCCATCTGTTTCTTTTTACTTTTCTAATATGGCTACTGGAAAACACTAAATCACATATATGGCTCACATTACATTTCTACAGGGTGGCACTGAAGTAGAGAGAGTCTCTTATCTTGATGGTGACAAGGGTTTCCTCTGAGAGCTGAGGAATAAGCATTCCCTGAAATCTCAAAGCTCCTCTGATGTCCCACATGTAGAATAAAGAGCAGTTACCATACTTCTTTCCAATCCCCTCAGCAGAGAGAAGGAATAAATGTGCTCTCAACTGGGAAGCTCTCACAAATCTCACAGAGGTACTAGATAAAATCCAGGTGCTACCAGTATAAGGGGTGTCCCAAGAGGTAGCTAACCAAATAGTCCCTCCTGACTCATTACTGGTGTGATAAACCAACACTCCATATTTAACAGTGTCTAGTACTTCCCCAATACTCACTGAGTCAAATTTCCATAGCTGAGCACCAAAGGTATTTTCAAATATTATTTGATGTTGTGTGTTTTTATAAAAAATAAGAGAAAGAAGTATCTAGAAGTTGTCTGGCTTATTAATTTAAAGAAAACTTTAAAAGGTTAATTCCTAACTACTCAACAGCCAACATATTTCCTTTATGGTCACCCCACATTCTTCTGTATTTTTGTCATGGTGAAGAATCCCATCTCTCCAAGCCAGCTGACCAACCGTGAGTAGAGAAATGCTTCTATATTCAGCACTGAATATCAGGCCCAGCCTAACCTAAAACAAGCACTTGCTGGTCTGATGATGGAAAAGCAAAGATCTCCAAGACTGATTAATGCTTAAAGTAGGAAGAAAAACCTCTTTATGGAGGAGTGGTGCAGTTCATATCCCAGCGTTGCCACAGAAATCGTAAATTTTCATATCTAATTTCCAAAGAGAATAGTCCATTAATGAAGAGGAAACTGTTTTAATAAATTATAAATTATCCCAGTATAAAATATTTGCCCAAGTAATCCTAGTTAAAAATAAGCCCGGGGCCTTCACAGGATACTACAATAATGAATCATAACAAAGAACAGCAGCTGGTGTTTGTGTTGATAGCTTAAAATTTCATATCTAATTTTTATCTAATTAATATCTAAACTTTCATATCTAATCTGAATCATCAGATAACCTATAAAGTACATAAGGGAGGCACTCTGTTCCCAATTAGACAAATGATAAATCCCAAGAATTGACAGTGAGTAAAATGACCAAAGCAAAAATCAAAATTCAAGTCTCTTGAGAGCAAACTGTGTATTCTGAAATGACCCTATCATGCACCCTATTGAAACCCACATCAATGTTAGGATATCAGTATTTGAAAGACCTGGTGGATTTTATTTTTTAAAAAATCTAAAAGAACGTGGGCGCATGGTCCTTGCAGTTGAAAATGCTGGATATGAACATGAAGTTGCTTGCAGAGTTCTGTGAAAAAAAAAATTGAAAGATACTATTTCCGAAATGCTTTTTATGTTTCTCATTACCAAGGTACTACATGTTGATTATAGAAATGTAAACAAGAATACTTAAATACCTATACTTTATAAACCAGAGAAAAATCAAAATATGTCAATAACTATAGATGCGCACGCAGAGGTGACCTTTGACCTATTTAGGAGTTAATGTGGCACCTCAGAAGGGGATAGTCATTATGGATGCCACCTTGGACAGAATGCATAGCTGTACCAGTGGGCTCATATGCCACATCTACTCTGATGTATGTAATGCTTTTCTGGGAATCATATCATCTTAACAGATTTTCAACCTCCTTTTTAAAAGTCACAGCAAATTGGGGCGCCTGGGTGGCTCAGTCATTAAGCGTCTGCCTTTGGCTCAGGTCATGATCCTGGGGTCCTGGGATCGAGCCCCGCAATCCCGCACTGGGCTCCCTGCTCCGCGAGAAGCCTGCTTCTCCCTCTCCCACTCCCCCTGCTTGTGTTCCCTCTCTCGCTGTGTCTCTCTGTGTCAAATAATAAATAAAATCTTAAAAAAAAAAGTGACAGCAAATTGTGATTTTTCTATATACACAGTCTTCATTGGAGTAAAAGTATGGTTTTCCTTCTGGAAAAGGAAAAGCTGAGGTTCACAGTGGCTGTGATGCCTTATCTACATTCAATATGGATTCACTTCTACTTCAAAAGTGCTGAATAAGGTGGTAGGTAGGAAAGAGTAGGAAAGGCCGTGGTTCTGCCCTTATTATATGAGAAGCCAGTAACAGCACTTGGCTCTGCATGAGGACACCAGCCAATGGGGCACCAAAGCACATTATTCTAAAGGTTGTGAGGAAGACAATTGCAGGTTTCACAGCTTTGTTATTTGAAGCTCCATTATAGCTCCTGCTGAATGACCTTTCTTGAGCAAGCACTTGGTTACTCTGTCAACGCACCCTGAATAAATTCAACCATAAAAGTGGTTAAAGGTGGTGGCGGCCTCTTCACTACTTTATACATATTTCTGACTTTTCCTCCCAATGATCCCATCAGGTAGTACCTAAAAGAACCTCCACTTTAAAGATTAAATTAAAAGTTGGAGACCTTAAATAGCTTAACTAAGTTTACACAACAGATTTATCTGACTTCAATGCCCAGGTTCTTAACACACATTCTACTGCCTTGAGAATATTGACCATGAAAAGATAGTCACAATATATCAGGTTAAAAAAGGCTGGCCTAGAAGGTGCCTGGATGATCGGCACCCTGCCAGTGATGTATCTCGCCATCCCAGTTTCCTCTGGGCTTCCACCCCATGGTTCTTTCGGATGTAAGAGTAAGCTATTAAGCTCTGTCCCCACAGGAAGATCTTCTCACCTGTTACTATCTTTATCTGTTCTTTTTTACTTAAGATTTATTTATTTATTTATTTATTTGAGAGAGAGAGTGAACGCACGTGGGAGGGAGGGGCAGAAGGAGAGGGAGAGGAAAACTCAAGCCGACTCTGCACTCAGCACAGAGCCGAGATGGGGCTCAATCTCATGACCCTGAGATCATGACCTAAGCTGAAACCAAGAGTTGGACACTTAAACCAGTGCTCCACCCAGGCACCACTCCTGCAATGTTGTTCTATGTATTCATAGCATAACAACAGATCTCAACCTTAATAGCTCACCATAAATGTCACTCATCAAAAAGAATTTCCCTGGACATCCATTCTAGCATATTTTCCGTGACAACACTCTACCACTCCTGCCCCCTTTAAAACATGAATGAAGTAGGTTTTAGAGAACTCAGTATAAAATAATACTCTATACATAAAAACACACTAGTATGTACTCAAATACACTCACATATGCATACAACCCCATCCAAAGCCTGGGGGGAAAAAAACACAGAAAAAACAAAAAGAAAAAAAAAATGAAGGAAGAAAAAAGAAAAGTATCTGGAAAGCATTATTTTGCTATTTTATTTATTTTCTTAAAGATTTTATTTATTTATTTGACAGAGAGAGACACAGCCAGAGAGGGAACACAAGCAGGGGGAGTGGGAGAGGGAGAAGCAGGCTTCCCGCCGAGCAGGGAGCCCGACGTGGGACTCGATCCCAGGACCCTGGGATCCTGACCTGAGCCGGAGGCAGACGCTTAACGACTGAGCCACCCAGGCGCCCCTTATCTTGCTATTTTAACAATAATCTTTTTTTTCTGGTGAATCAAATTTTAGAGATTATGGGGGGTGAGAGGGATGGGGTGGCTGGGTGATAGACACTGGGGAGGGTATGTGCTATGTGAGCGCTGTGAATTGTGCAGGACTGTTGAAGCGCAGATCTGTACTTCTGAAACAAATAATGCAATATATGTTAAGAAAAAAAATAAAAGAAGAAGATAGCAGGAGAGGAAGAATGAAGGGGAGTAAATTGGAGGGGGAGACAAACCATGAGAGACGATGGACTCTAAAAAACAAACTGAGGGTTCTAGAGGGGAGTGGGGTCGGGGGATGGGTTAGCATGGTGATGGGTATTAAAGAGGGCACGTTCTGCGTGGAGCACTGGGTGTTATGCACAAACAATGAATCATGGAACACTACATCAAAAACTAATGATGTAATGTAGGGTGATTAACATAACAATAAAAAATTTAAAGAAAAAAATTTTAGAGATTATGTTTTTGCTTGTCTGCACTTTATAATCTCTGGTAATTAACATATATTACTCACATAGTACATTTCAAAAGCATAATGGCAACTCTAAAATATGCAATGACATGTCTGTTTTTGCCACAAAACATAGTTTACTTGAACCGATGCTATTCTTGCTTAGGTTCTCTCTAATATCAGGAATCCAAAGTCATGGCAAGCGATTCTGGAATTCACTGGGTTGCCTCTGTCCTTTATAGAAATCTTTTTTAGGGAGGGTTGGAAGTAGAAGGAACGGTTTAATGGTAAATGGCAGTAACAATTAGCCATTGAAGAAGAAATGTCCTACCTGGTATTCTTATTAAAAAAAAAAAAAGTAAGTCTGTGCTAGGGCATAAAGACACATAGAAACCAACACCCCAATCAAGGGCAGCAAATGAGACTCTGCCATGGCCAACCTCCCTTAGGCCCCAGCTCACAGAAGAGTGACTCTGTACAGAGGGCATTTCCACTGCAGTTTGTAAAAACCTCTCCCAGACAATAGCTGAGGAGAGATGAAGCATCAGGGAGCCCAGGATTCCCAAAGAATGGAGGGATGAGCAGGAACAGTTCTTGGTGACCTCCCAGGACTGGCAGAGCAGCGGGCTTTAAATCTGTGGTAGTGCTTTACCTGAAAATCCCACTTTTAAAATCTGTTATTAGCTGACAAAGAAATGAATTCTCCAGTTGGATAACTGGGACAATTTGCAATTACTTGGTCAAATGACAAAATACCTCTGTGGCTTTTCTGATCCAGACATGGCAATAAGGCTCACAGAAGACACATTTTGCATAAATCCAACCAATGGGAAAGAAATGGCTATCACTACATTGGCAGCCAAATTAAAAGGACTTCTTAAAAATATCTGCTGGCATAAATTTTTTTATTCTAAGGATAAATTCCATTGAGTAACTTGGCTTTATTTGAAGGAGAAATTTTAGGGGAAAAAATGTAACTCCTTTTAAGGGGTTTATCAAAATAATTGTGTTCAGCAGCTCCTCATTTCCCCCAGAACCGGGCATATGCGGCATTCATGCCAACACACGGTGCAGCCCAGGGCCACCCAGGGTAGGATGAGGAATGCTCCTCAGGTAAACAGGCAACACTGGAGATTGGAACGTTGGTCTCAGAATTTTTATCACTGAGTTTAAAAATGTGCAAAGTGGAATACTTCATGGTTTTCCACAGATTGCATTAAATATATGTTGTATAATTTCGGCTATAAGTTAGGGTTGACCAATTTTCTGAAGTTCTTCTTTGAACATGATTGAGCACTCAGGATTCCAGCCTTCAGGGATTGAGCTTCGTGTCACCACTGTTGAAAGGATTTGGGTTTTTATGCCTTTTTCTAAATACCTTCTCGTTTTGGATGGCTTTTTCTTTGCACTTTGCTGTGAACTAGAGCAGGAAAGAGTAAAAGGGTATTTCACTTGGTGTTTGGTGGGTGAACAACAGCAAAAGGAGCAGATCATGGTGTGGGAAAAAGTGGGTGGCTCACAGTTCATCACCTGCCACAACCATCAAATGTCCTCCCTTCAGGATTCTAGAGTGAGTTTTAACACTGAAAATGCTAATTAAGAAAAGCAGGCAGAAACATTATTCATTTTACTCAACTGAGTCACAGCTTAGATATTGTGTAAAATTCCAGAAAGGGGGCTTTTTAGTGTACAACAGACCACCAGCAAACCACTCTTACAAGATAAATTTTAGGGAAGAACAGAAACAATTGTACAGACACCGAACAATGCAAGGACAGAACACATAAAATTTCTTATGAGAAATAAGAAAAAGACATGGCAAAACTAACTCAAAAAGATATCTGTGCCCCATGTTCACTGCAGCATTATTTATTTACAATATCCAAGATAAGGAAGCAACCTAAGTGTCCATTGGTAGATGAATGGATAAGGAAAATGTGGTATATATATGCAATGGAATATTATTCAGCCATTAAAAAAGGAAACCTTGCCATTTGTGACAACATCGGGATGGAGCTAGAGGGCATTACGTTAAGTGAAAAAGTCAGGGAAAGGTAAATACCATCTGATCACACTTATATGTGGAATCTAAAAACAAAAAACAAAAGATCTCATAGATACATAGATCAGATTGGTAGTTGCCAGAACTGGGGGGCTGGAGGTGGGTGAAATGGGTGAAGATAATCAAAAGATATAAACTTCCAGTTATAAAATAAGTAAGTCCTATGATGCAATATACAGCATGGAGACTACATGGAATTAAAAATACTGTATCATTAATGTGAAAGTTGCCAAGAGAGTAGACCTTGAAAGTTCTCATCATAAGAAGAAAAACACTGTAACTATAGGTGGTAATGGATGTTAATTAGACTTACTGTTGTGATCACTTCATAATACACGCAAATATTGAGTCATTATGTTGTACATCTAAAACTAATATAGGATGTCAATTATATGTAAATTTTAAAAAACAGAAAAGAGAAAGTGAAAATGATCTCAAACATGGAATACATCATGTATATTTTCTCTAAAGGTTTTACTACCTTTCTCCTAATTTGATTAGAAGTTGGGTGCCTTATATTTAAACATTATTGCTTTCTAAGAAACTAAAATTGCTTTATAGACAAAAACTCTGCCTCTATTCCTAGAGAGAGAGAAGCATCTGCATTGGTGTCATGTGGATACAACCAACTTCTCCCTCCCCTCACTTCTCAAAAAGCCTTTAAGGCATTGCCAATAGGCCATTCTTTGTTACTCCATAGTAACTCCTGTGCCAAGAACTGTTCACAGGTTTGCAGCCAAATTTGGATCAATGTGCAATAAGCATTTTTGCTACAATTGAGTGCATATCCTGTGAGATGGAAGCCCAGGCTGAAGAGCTCACACAGAGCAGGTAAAACATCCTCCATTCTCTGAGTATGATAGAGCCAGAACCTTGTTCTCTGGATGCAGGAGAACTGAGTCTGTGTGGGAATAAGCTGAGGCAAAAGACCATGCATCCAAGATGCCATCAGGTGAACTGTGACACTCAGTGGACACTCACAAGACATTCTTTTAGGGTGTGGTCATGATTGCTTTTAATTATCTTATTTATTTTGTGTGAAGTCTATTCATCTTTTTAAATTCCCCCCACACATACATTTCTAGTACAGTACTCACAAACATTATTTAAGTACTCATAACTAAATACAACTGGGCTAATCATACCTGAACAGCTACAGCAACCCTTTTCTGTGGCAGTTTTCCATAAAATGCCTCACCTGAAGGCAAAAGGAAAGGCTATAAGGAACCAGATCGTCTTTAGTTCACTCTGGCCATGCAAATGTGCTAGGGGATACCTGTCTTCAGTGAAGCAACCCAAAAAGCTATCATGCCTTTTAGGTGGTCATTGTGCCTTAGCACTAACCCCACATCATCACCATGATCACAACCTCACCACATCACATGATGACCACCATGACCATCATCACCATCATCCCATCCCCACTACCACCACCATTACCACAACCCATGTACTGAGCTGAATAATGTACCTCCCCACAATTCATGTCTACTTGCAACCCAGGAACATAACCTTATTTGAAAACAGGGTCTTTGCAGATGCAATCAAGATGAGGTCACACTGGAGTAGGGTGAGCTCTACATCCAGAACAACTTATATCTTTGTAAGAAGAGGGAAATTTGAACACAGAAACACAGACACACAAGGGAGAATGCCACATGAAGAAACAGGCAGAGAATGAAGTGATGACTCTATAAGCTAAGGGATGCCACAGATTGCTGGCAACCGCTAGAAGCTAGAGGAGGCACAAAAGGATTCTTCTCTAGAGCCTTCAGAGGGAGGAAACATGGACCTGCCAAGACCTTGATTTCATTTGAATTGCTAAGCATTTATAATATGAAATTCCCATCATCACTCACTATTTCAGACTCCACCAGAGAAGCCACTACAATATACAGTGATGAATTATTTTTTTTTTCTGGTCTCCAGTACTTGAGAGAGTAGATTTCTTTTGTTTTCAGCCTCCTAGTTTGCAATGCTTTATTGCGACAGCCAAGAGAACTAATACAAGTCCCATCAACTGCACTAACCCCATCACTCCCACCACTATCAGCCTCCCTCCCCCTCACCACCACTAGAAAAATATAACGAAAAAGATAACTGAGATAACTTTAGGTCAGCAGTGAGACTCAGTTTTAGTGCTCAGCAGTTGACACCTCCAGATGAACTCATGTCTGTGATCTGAACCCTACTTCTGAGGTTACAGATTTAGCATCTCTTCTTTTTATTCCCCAAACTTCTAGTTTGAGCTTGACGTGCCCACTTTCTTCCATTTCCACACACAAAAAAACAAAGATGGTTTGAAATGAATGAGACATCAAAGATTACCTATTCTGACCCCATAATCAATAGCATTGGGGAACATGATCTCTAGAAAGGTGAAATAACTAGTATAGAGTCACTGAATCAACTTCTAGCAGAATTAGACTCAGAACTTAGAGTTCCTGACTCAATCAACTCTATAAGACTTCTTGCCACAAAAGTGGGTACAGTATCTTTTAATATCTACTACTGAATATTAGGAAGCCATTTATGAACAGTATGAACATTCCCCACCCTACTACCAACTCATTAGCTTATTGAGTCTCATTTAACCTTATCAGGATATTGTGTAGACCAGGACCCAGAGATAAATTATTTAAACATGTACCATGATATCAGTGGTGGTATCACATGATGACATTTACGAAACAGGTTTTCTAATATTAACAAAAATGAAACTGAAAATGTTTCCACTGCTAAGGGTGATATCCCCAATATTAATTCCATATTTTCATTCTATAATATGACTTATTTTAATTCTATAACGTTAATTCAATATATCTGTATAAAATAAAAATAACTTGGAGATCTTCTCAAAACGTATCAGAGGTAGAATTCTTATCAAGCAATCAGGAAGAAATTCTAGAATCATGAGAGCACTGATCAGTATGTTAATGAAGATTATCTACATCATGCATCTATGCATCAACAAATTAAAGAGGGCTTCTGTGTTCTAAACCATCTGGTAAAGACAAAACAAATAATGATAAACACAATTAGGCATATTGATTCCTTTTGTTCTTTCAAAGTCATCTCTTTGTACTAGCTTAGTGCCTTAAGATGCAATCTCTTATAATAAAATGTCACTTTTCTAAACCCCAACTTCTGAAAACTTTGGAAGAAAGGGATGGAGGAATTTGGATATGCAAACTGAGAAGCCCCATTATTAAAAAGAACTCTGAGGGTGGAGCAAGATGGCGGAGGAGTAGGAGACCTGGATTTCATCTGGTCTCAGGAATTCAGCTGAATAGGGATCAAACCATTCTGAACACCTACGAACTCAACAGGAGATCGAAGAGGAGAGTAGCAACAACTCTCTGAACAGAGAAGCGACCATTTTCTGGAAGGTACGACGTGCGGAGAAGTGAATCTGAGGCGATATTCGGGAGGATAGACGGCGGGGGAGGGGGCCTCCGTCGGCCACTTCTGGCAAGTGATAGAGCCACGGAGCACAAAATCGGAACATTTGGAAGCTGGCTCCGCTGAGGGACGTCGCTCCAGTGGCTAACCTGGGGGTGGAACCCTCGTGAGACAGAATGGTCTCAGGACGCTTGGGGTCACAGAAAGACCAGGGGTGCCTGAGTGCGGCAGAGCTCCCAGGTATCGGAGCGGGGAAGCCGGCTGCAGAGACGGAGCCGAGGCGTGGGCTCTCA
This sequence comes from Callorhinus ursinus, assembly GCF_003265705.2. Classification (NCBI taxonomy): domain Eukaryota; kingdom Metazoa; phylum Chordata; class Mammalia; order Carnivora; family Otariidae; genus Callorhinus; species Callorhinus ursinus. Next base: position 5,052,964 of record NW_027397093.1, read on the forward strand.
GCTCGGGGTTGCCATAAACTGTGATCCGCGGCCCAGTCGGGCCACTGCTCCTCCAGCAGGGACCCAACAAGCGGCAGAGCCAGGGAGATGCCCCTTCCTCCCCAGGGAGGAGCGGCGCGGGAGTGCACCGCAGGGATCAGCTGGGATTGGAATCCACACAGGGTCGGGTGCCAGAGATAGAAACAAACGCTCGGTCACAGGCCGGGTGAGCACGGGGTGCGGCCGGAGACCGGGGAGATGGGAGTGATTGACTGCTTTTCTCTGGGGGCGCACTGAGGAGCGAGGCCCAGAGTTCTCACCTCCTCCTGGTGGAGATTGGGAGGCCACCATTTTCACCCTGGTCCTCCAAAGCTGTACCGACAGCTTGCAGGGGAGAGCTTGCAGGGAACAAAATCTCCTGAAAGCAAACCGGAGCAGCTTCCTTAGCCCGGACACACAAGGGCGGGGCAATTCCGCCTCCGGCAAAGATATTTGGGAACCACGGCAACAGGCCCCTCCCCCAGAAGATCAGCACAAACAGCCAGCAAACCAAGACCAAGTTTACCAATCAAGGAGAACAGGAGAACTCCAGTGCTAGAGGAATACTGCATATAGAATTCATGGCTTTTTTACCATAATTCATTAGTTTTTCAAAGTTAATTTTTTAACTGTTTTTTTTAAATTTTTCTTTTTCCCTTTTTCAAACATCTTATCAATCCCTTTTTTAAAAAAAAAACCTTTTTTATTTTTCATTTTTAGAGTCATATTTTTATCCCTTCATAGTAGTTACCCTTATTTTTGGCATATATATATAAGTTGTTCTCTCTTTAAATTTTGAGATACAATTTCTTCTAACAGATCAAAATATACACTAAATCACTAGTGTATGGCTGTGTTCTAGTCTCCTGCCTGATCACATTGTCTCTCTTTTTTTTCCTTTTTTTTCTTTTTTCTTTTTCTTTTAAAATCTTCTTTCTTTTAAAAACAACTTCTTAACTTATCAATTCCTTCTATAAAATCTTTTATAATTTTAATCTTTACAGTCATCTTCCATCCCTTCATTGTATCAACCCTTATTTTATACATATATGACTCTTTCTTCCTTTAAAATTTTAGCAGGCACTTTCTTCTAACAGACCAAAATATGACCAAAAGCTAGTGTGTGGCACTGATCTATGCACTAGCCTGATCATATTTGATCATATTCTGTTTTTTATTGTTTGCTCTGTTTTTGTTTGTTTTTATCTTTGTCTTTTTCCTTTTTTTTTTTTTTCTCTTCTTTCTTTCCTTTTCTTGTCCCCTGGTTTCAGGTCTTTTCTGATTTTGTATAGAGTATATTTGCTGGAGACATTGTTAACCTTTTAGCATTTTGTTCTCTCATTCATCTGTTCTCCTCTAGACAAAATGACAAGATGAAAAAAATCACCTCAGCAAAAAGAACAAGAGGTAGTACTGTCTGCCAGGGACCTACTCAACACTGACATTAGTACCATGTCGGACCTAGAGTTCAGAATCATGACTTTAAAGATACTAGCTGGGCTTGAAAAAAGTGTGGAAGTTATTAGAGAAACCCTTTCTGGAGAAATAAAAGAAATAAAATCTAACCAAGTCGAAATCAAAAAGGCTATCAATGAGGTGCAATCAAAAATGGGGGCACTAACTGCTAGGATAAATGAGGCAGAAGAGAGAATCAGCGATATAGAAGACCAAATGATGGAAAATAGAGAGGCTGAGAAAAAGAGAGATAAACAACTACAGAATCACGAGGGCAGAATTTGAGAGATAAGCAATAAAATAAGATGAAACAACATTAAAATAATTGGGATCCCAGAAGAAGAAGAAAGAGAAGGGCAGAAGGTATACTTGAGCAAATGTCCTTCCCCCACTAATGTGGGGAAGGAAACAGGCATCAAAATCCAGGAGGCACAGAGAACCCCTCTCAAAATCGATAAAAATAGGTCAACACCCCAACATCTAATAGTAAGACTTACGAGTCTCAGAGACAAAGAGAAAATCCTGAAAGCAGCTCGGGAGAAGAGATATGTAACCTACAATGATAGAAACGTTAGACTGGCAACAGACCTATCCACAGAGACCTGGCAGGCCAGAAAGGACTGGCATGATATCTTCAGAGCACTAAATGAGAAAAATATGCAGCCAAGAATACTATATCCAGCTAGAATATCATTGAAAATAGAAGGAGAGATAAAAAGCTTCCAGGACAAACAAAAACTAAAGGAATTTGCAAACACAAATCCAGTCCTACACTAAATACTGAAAGAGGTCCTCTAAGCAGAGAGAGCCAGAAGCAGCATATATCAGAAAGGAGCACAGACAATATACAATAAGTCACGTTATAGGCAATACAATGGCACTAAATTCATACTTTCAATAGTTACCCTGAATGTAAATGGGCTCAATGCCCCAAACAAAAGACACAGGATATCAGATTGGATTAAAAAACAAGACCCATCAATATGCTCTCTGCAAGAGACTTATTTGAGACACAAAGACACCCCCACATTGAAAGTGAGGGGGTGGAAAACCATTTACCATGCTAATGGACACCAAAAGAAAGCTGGGGTGGCAATCCTTATATCAGACAAATTAGATTTTAAAACAAAGACTGTAATAAGAGATGAAGAAGGACGCTATATCCTACTTAAAGGGTCTGTCAAACAAGAAGATCTAACAATTGTAAATATCTATGCCCCTCACGTGGGAGCAGCCAATTATATAAGGCAATTAATAACAAAAGCAAAGAAACACATTGACAACAATACAATAATAGTGGGGGACTTTAACACTCCCCTGACTAAAATGGACAGATCATCTAAGCAAAAGATCAACAAGGAAATAAAGACTTTAAATGAAACACTGGACCAAATGGACCTTACAGACATATTCAGAACATTCCATCCCAAAGCAACGGAATACACATTCTTCTCTAGTGTCCACGAAACATTCTCCAGAATTGCTCACATCCTAGATTACAAATCAGGTCTCAACCACTACCAAAAGACTGGGATCATTCCCTGCATATTTTCAGACCACAATGCTTTGAAACTAGAACTCAACCACAAGAGGAAAGTCGGAAAGAACTCAAATACATGGAGGCTAAAGAACATCCTACTAAAGAATGAACGGGTCAACCAGGAAGTTAAAGAAGAATTTAAAAAATTCATGGAAACCAATGAAAATGAAAACACATCTGATGAAAATTTTTGGGATACAGCAAAGGCAGTCCTGAGAGGAAATTATATAACAATACAAGCCTTTCTCAAGAAACAAGAAAGGTCTCAAATACACAGCCTAACCCTACACCTAAAGGAGCTGGAGAAAGAACAGCAAATAAAGCCTAAACCCAGCAGAAGAAGGGAAATAATCAAGATCAGAGCACAAATCAATGAAACAGAAACCAAAAGAACAGTAGAACAGATCAACGAAACTAGGAGCAGGTTCGTTGAAAGGATTAAAATGATGGATAAACCCCTGGCCAGACTGATCAAAAAGAAAAGGGAAATGACCCAAATCAACAAAATCATGAATGAAAGCGGAGAGATCACAACCAACACCAAGGAAATACAAACAATTATAACAACATATTACGAGCAACTCTATGCCAGCAAATTAGAGAACCTGGAAGAAATGGGTGCATTCCTAGAGATGTATCAACTACCAAAATTCAACCAGGAAGAAATAGAAAACCTGAACAGACCTATAGCCACTAAGGAAATTGAAGCAGTCATCAAAAATCTCCCAAGAAACAAAAGCCCAGGGCCAGACGGCTTCCCAGGGGAATTCTATCAGACATTTCAAGAAGAATTAATACCTATTCTCCTGAAAATGTTCCAAAAAATAGAAATGGAAGGAAAACTTCCAAACTTATTTTATGAGGCGACCATTACCTTGATCCCAAAACCAGACAAAGACCCCATCAAAAGGTGAACTACAGACCAATATCCTTGGTGAACATGGATGCAAAAATTCTCAGCAAAATACTAGCCAGTAGGATCCAACAGTACATTAAAAGGATTATTCACCATGACCAGGTGGGATTTATTCCTGTGCTGCAAGCTGGTTCAACATCCTCAAATCAATCAACGTGATACAATACATTAACAAAAGAAAGAACAAGAATCATATGATCCTCTCAATAGATGCAGAAAAAGCATTTGACAAAGTACAGCATCCTTTCTTGATCAAAACTCTTCAGAGTATAAGGATAGAGGGTACATACCTCAATATCATAAAAGCCATCTATGAAAAACCTACAGCAAATATCATTCTCAAAGGGGAAAAGCTGAGAGTTTTTCCCCTAAGGTCAGGAACGCGACAGGGATGTCCACTCTCACCACTGCTATTCAACATAGTATTAGAAGTCCTAGCCACAGCAATCAGACAACAAAAAGAAATCAAAGGCATCCAAATCGGCAAAGAGGAAGTCAAACTCTCACTCTTTGCAGATGATATGATACTGTATGTGGAAAACCCAAAAGACTCCACCCCAAAACGGCTAGAACACATACAGGAATTCAGTAAAGTGGCAGGATATAAAAGCAATGCACAGAAAACAGTGGCATTCCTACACACCAACAACAAGACAGAAGAGAGACAAATCAAGGAGTCGATCCCATTTACAATTGCACCCAAAACCATAAGATACCTAGGAATAAATTTAACCAAAGAGGCAAAGGATCTGTACTCAGAAAACTATAAAATACTGAGGAAAGAAATTGAAGAAGACACAAAGAAATGGAAAAACGTTCCATGCTCATGGATTGGGAGAACGAACATTGTGAAGATGTCAGTGCTACCTAGTGGAATCTACACATTCAAAGCAATCCCCATCAAAATACCATCCACCTTTTTCAAAGAAATGGAACAAATAATCCTAAAATTTGTATAGAACCAGAAGAGACCCTGAATAGCTAGGGGAATCTTGAAAAGAAAAGCAAAGCTGATGGCATCACAATTCCGGACTTCCAGCTCTATTACAAAGCTGTCATCATCAAGACAGTATGGTACTGGCACAAAAACAGACACATAGATCAATGGAACAGAATGGAGAGCACAGAAATGGACCCTCAAGTCTATGGTCAACTCATCTTTGACAAAGCAGGAAAGAATGTCCGATGGAAAAAAGACAGTCTCTTCAACAAATGGTGTTGGGAAAATTGGACAGCCACATGCAGAAGAATGAAACTGGATCATTTCCTTACACCACACACAAAAATAGACTCCAAATGGTTGAAAGACTAAACATGAGACAGGAGTCCATCAAAATCCTAAAGGAGAACACAGGCAGCAACCTCTTCCACCTCAGCCACAGCAACTTCTTCCTAGAAACATCGCCAAAGGCAAGGGAAGCAAGGGCAAAAATGAACTATTGGGATTTCATCAAGATCAAAAGCTTTTGCACAGCAAAAGAAACAGTCCACAAACCAAAAGACGACCGACAGAATGGGAGAAAATATTTGCAAATGACATATCAGATAAAGGGCTAGTAGCCAAAATCTATAAAGAACTTATCAAACTCAACACCCAAAGAACAAATAATCCAATCAAGAAATGGGCAGAAGACATGAACAGACATTTTTCCAGAGAAGACATCCAAATGGCCAACAGACACATGAAAAAGTGCTCCACATCGCTCGGCATCAGGGAAATCCAAATCAAAACCTCCATGAGATACCGCCTCACACCAGTCAGAATGGCTAAAATTAACAAGTCAGGAAACGACAGATGTTGGCGGGGATGTGGAGAAAGGGTAACCCTCCTACACTGTTGGTGGGAATGCAAGCTGGTGCAACCGCTCTGGAAAACAGTATGGAGGTTCCTCAAACAGTTGAAATTAGAGCTACCGTTCGATCCAGCAATTGCACTACTGGGTATTTACCACAAAGATAAAAATGTAGGGAGCCGAAGGGGTACGTGCACCCCAATGTTTATAGCAGCAATGTCCACAATAGCCAAACTGTGGAAAGAGCCAAGATGGCCATCGACAGATGAATGGATAAAGAAGAGGTGGTATATATACACAATGGAATATTATGCAGCCATCAAAAGGAATGAGATCTTGCCATTTGCAATGACGTGGATGGAACTGGAGGGTGTTTTGCTGAGTGAAATAAGTCAATCAGAGAAAGACATGGATCATATGACCTCACTGATATGAGGAATTCTTAATCTCAGGAAACAAACTGAGGGTTTCTGGAGTGGTGGGGGGTGGGAGGGATGGGGTGGCTGGGTGATAGACATTGGGGAGGGTATGTGGTATGGTGAGCACTGTGAATTGTACAAGACCGATGAATCACGGATATGTACTTCTGAAACATATAATGCAATATATGTTAAGAAAAAAAAAAAAGAAGAAGATAGCAGGAGGGGAAGAATGAAGGGGAGTAAGTCGGAGGGGGAGATGAACCATGAGAGACGATGGACTCTGAAAAACAAACTGAGGGTTCTAGAGGGGAGGTGGTGGGGGCATGGGTTAGCCTGGTGATGGGTATTAAAGAGGGCACGTTCTGCGTGGAGCACTGGGTGTTATGCACAAACAATGAATCATGGAACACTACATCAAAAACTAATGATGTAATGTAGGGTGATTAACATAACAATAAAAAATTTAAAAAAAAAGAACTGTGAAGATGAGCTCCCCGAAGCAAGATGTAACTCTGTACAATCCAGCTCCACAGTCACAGTCAAAAAGAGTTAGCTATCCAGTTAATCTCCATACTCTCAACTAAAAATATTGAAAAATCTCAGCTTCCTTGACATCAATTACTTTAGAGACAGTTTTATTTGAAATCTGTTTTTCCTTTACCAAGATAATAGTGTCATAATGTAGTTAGGATAGTACTTCTCCCACTTTTAAAAATGATTATATGAATGAACAAAACACATATATTTTAAAAATTTAACCTATCAGTAAGATATGTGCTGCTATCATTTTATAAGACTTTGAATTACTAAGCATGTGTGACCTGAAATTCCCATCATTATCCACTATTTCAGTCTCTACCAATATATAGCGATGAATTATTTTTTTCTTTTAAAGCAGTAAAAATAGAGCTTCAGGCTTCTAATTAGCATGTATATATGAAAGCTACCATGTTTTCTTTTAAGTAGTGGATGCAGATCCTCTATAATTCTTAGAAGAAGACAATAAGAATTCTCAAACCAAATCTATTGCTTGTTTTGTTTAAATTTTTTCCCTAAATAATTCATCTATTCCCAAAAATAGGTCAGGTATGACACAGGTGGTAAATGGAAGCTAGAAAACTCTTCAAGTGGTGCTACTTTTCCTAGGAACATATATATCTTATTGGAAGTCTAGCAGCCATCTCAAATTTAATAGGCCCCAAAGAGCAAACTACTGACTTTCCAGACTCCAAATTCCATCTACTCCAGTATCCCCTCTTAAGAAGTAACTCTACTATTCACCCAGTTTGCACAGATTAAAGAAAACAGACAAAACACTCTATTTAAACCTGATTTCTCTCTCCCCCGAACCCCTTTGCTTCTCCCTGTTCTATGTGTATTTCTACTGTAGGCATCACTTTCAAAATGTCTTTCAGATCAGAGCACCTCCAGCCCACTCTTACTCCACTTCACACCCACGGTAGCTTTCACCCAGACCCCTGTGAAAGCTTTTCTAATGTTCTCCTTGCTTCCACTCATGCCCCTCTATCATCTGTTTTCTTCAAAAGCCAGCTACACCCCTACTTGGCAGCTTATAATTGTTTCCCATCTCTCACAGAACAAATTCAAAGTTCTTGTTGTAACCTAACACTGGCAGGCTCCCAGACCTCATGTACTGCCTTTCTGTCCCCCCCAACCACTTAACTCTGCATAAAGTCATACTGGAAAGCATGCTGTTTTTGGATAGGACAAACAGGCTTCTACATCAAGATCTTAGCACATGCTCTTCCCCATGCATAGAATTTGTTTCTACAGATTTTTTTTTTTTGCTTTCTCAGAACTTTCTAATATGCTACCTCCTCAGAAAGTCTACCTCCAACCACCCTATTCAAAATAGTATCCCCAATAACAGCAATGGAATGAAGAAAGAGCTCTTTGTTGAAATGACAATTGTGATTTAGAATGAGATGAAAGCATCTGGAAAAGGTACACTTGACTGCATATCATATGGAAGAACAGGGTCTGTTTTTCTCCTTAAACACAAGATTTTCTTTTTCAATGAAGATGAAGATGATGATGGTGGTGATGGTGATGATAGTGGTGGTGATGATGGTGATGGTGATGATGACGATGGTGATGGTGGTGATGAMGGTGATGGTGATGRTGGTGATGGTGRTGATGACGATGGTGATGATGGTGATGATGGTGATGGTGATGATGGTGATGATGGTGATGGTGGTGATGGTGATGATGACGATGGTGATGGTGGTGATGACGGTGATGGTGATGATGGTTGTGGTGATGACGATGGTGATGGTGATGATGGTGATGGTGGTGATGGTGATGATGACGATGGTGGTGATGGTGATGATGGTGATGGYGGTGATGGTGATGATGACGATGGTGGTGATGACGGTGATGGTGGTGATGGTGATGGTGGTGATGGTGATGATGACGATGGTGGTGATGGTGATGGCAATAACAACAGTAGCCAACATTCAATGAACATATGCCCAGCATTGTTCTAGGTGTTTTGTAACACCCAGTTACAGGTGAACTATAAAATCCATTAAATTCTTACAACACCCCTTGAGGTTGGTACGTTATTATCCCCTTTTTATAGATGGAAATAACTAAGACACAGAGAATATCTAGAAAAGCTGCTTACCCTCCAAACAAGTTAATCTGATCAAGAAGGCTTTTTAAAAGAAACACGAACAAACAAAATTATAAAATGTACAGCTATGGAAATATTTAAAGTCTACTTATGTTTGTACAAGGCTGCTTCCTCCTTCCTCTAATAAAGGAAAAATGGCCCAAGAGATTTGGAAGGCTCTCAAAGGCAAGTTCCAATTATGTAATCACAAACAGACCCCGTGTAGAATAGACTAGGATGCATTTAAAGTGCCAATCCAGCCACACTGTAAGGAATGATTTTTAAAAAACATGAGGAAAACATGAAAATTGGGTACCAGGCAAGTGCTGATTAAGCAGTAATGGTCTCTAAGAACAAAGAGGAAAAATGCATTAATTTCCAGAAAGACTAAAAATTGTGATAAAAATGTAACAGTAACAAAAGTGGTTCCTTCAGTTATGTTCTGTTGAACCTAATAAGGATATTTTTCTGTCTCCTGCTTGGGATATGTGAAATACAGTTAACAGAGATGAAAGAGAATATTGCTTTTTAACTCCTCTCTGATTCCATGTTCTGCGGGGGAAGCTGAAAGGAAGTCTAGTGAGAGAGAACCACACACCTCAACCCTATAAAACTCAGGTCTGTGGTCCAAGAAATAACACATCCAGGTAGCCAGATTGTTTGCAAATGAGAGCTTGTTCCACAGACGTGGAAGAAGATGGAGAATGTGAAAGATGCCAAAGAACTCTGAGGATCATCCGACACAGTATGATCTTCAAGAAGGGGGAGAGGAGAGAATCCACAATGTAGGATTTGTGAGGGCATACAACATAGACACAAGGATCACTTAGGGCCGCTGTGGATTCCTGACAATCAGGCCAAATGAATAACTTTTCCTAAAGTTACAGAATGGTGCACAAAGCCAAATTCATGAGTGCATCCAGCTGGGAGGAGCAGCTAGCCAATACACTGCATGAATGGGTCAGGGTGGTCCCCGTCTGGGGGCCTCGTATTCAGTCCTCGGCTTAACAAGTAAGAGAAACCGACTGTAACAGCAGCTGTCATCTGGTGAGCACTATTTACCAAGCACCTTGCTTTGGAACAGATGCTCTCCTTCCACCCTCTCAAACACCTCTGAGGTAGATGCTATGATATCCTGACCCTAACACTGAGGAAGAAACTCAACTGAGAGAGGACTTGCCCAAGATCAGTTATCTCCAGCGGAGGTGGCTTTAGAGGGTGGGATTAACTAGCACACTCCTACAGTTAGCAGCCAGGATGCTGTAGGGATGTGCAGCCCTGACGCAGGAAAAGAAACTAATGAGGCTACTGATTTACCTTGGAAAAGCACCAGTGAAAATAAGATGGCCGTCCTCATGTGGGAAAGGCTGCCGTGTGGAAGGGACAGACTCCTCTTGGCTCTGGTGAGTAGATTCAGGAGCACGGGTAGAAGGCAGAATCTGACTAAGAACAGACAACACTTCGAACGATCAGCACCATCTGGTACCAGGAGGGAAGGTCTAGGGAGACAGTGAGCCTGGTCACCAAGGGAGTTCCTACAGAGGCGGGGCAGCCATTCCTGTGAGGAGAAGGTCAACAGACTCAAACAGGAGGTGACAATGAGATTGGAAGCCCATCAGATTTCCTGCAAATTCTGAGATTCTCTGAAGATGCAGACTCGTGATATAACAAGATATATCCTGAAGTCTCAAAGACAGATATATTCTTGTTTGTCAGCCTGGTCATGAGATGCCCTTTCTTGATTAGCACTTCCAAAAAAGCACTGATTAACTCGTACAAATATTTAGAGTGAGGGCCTAGTGCTCTGCTGGAATCAGTGAATCATTTCGTGTCCATCTTTAGATTTTAACATGGAAAAGACAAAACAGTTGAACATGTTTGTTTTCTTTCACTCTGCACCATTGCCCTGAAACAACAGTGATTTGTACTCTTGCTTGGGCAAGGCCTTCCTTGCCTTCCTTGCCTTCCTCATTAGCCCTAGAGAGAGCTAATGAGGCTACCGGGCCCTGGTGGATGAAACTCTCCAGATGGGTTCACTCAAGTGTTTGAAACTGTGCAATGCTGACCATATGATATACTGGTTCTCAGCATACTTTTATCTTTCAACCAATATTAAGCACTATTAGCCAAACAGAAATACTAGAGACAGCAATTTGGCTGGATTCGATGTCTCTATGCAATATTTATCTCCCTTCTGGAAGTTGGTCATGCAATGTTGACACCAGCTTATTGAATTTTGTTTTCTTTTCTCATATTAACCCACTGCTTGGGCTTCCACGAGTTACAGGAGAGAAAACCCTCATACATGACTTGTGCCTAATCTTTTATGAGAAAACACAGCTGGTCCTATTGCTGTTCCCAGTGTATCTAGAAATGATTGTGAGATAAAATTACATGCCCATGCCATGCACCTGTGGGTTAGGCAGTGACTAAGATGGAACCACATGAGACAGGAGGACAAGGGCTCTGAATCTGTAAGAAAACGAATCAAGAAAATCCATTTCCTTATGTGCCGTACCATATAGGTCATACAAACATCTTCAGAGATCTTTTAAAGTCTATGTAAATTGTTCATGGGAAGCAATGGAACAGAGATCTTTAAGCCACTACCCTAATTACAAAACCAGAGGCCCCCCCCACCACCACCACCCCACCCCACCCCCCGGTGTGCCTGGCTGACTCAGTAGGTTGAACAGCACGCTCTTGGTTTCAGCTCAGGTCATGATCTCATGGGTCATGGGCTCGAGCCCTGGGTCTGGCTCTGCACTCAGCAGGGAGTCTGCTTGAGATTCTCTCACGCTGCCCCTACTCCCTCCCCCAGTAAATAAATAAATCTTAAAGACAAAAAAACAGTCTGCTCTATCACCACCAGGGATATCACCACTACTCTACACCACAAGTTCTTTTTCAGTGAAATGAAGATGAGAGTAGTACTTGCTCTAACAGGCTGCACAGAGAATTAAATGAGATACTGTCTACAACCCACGATAATTACTTAGGAAATGTTTAATACAGTGTATTTACTGTCATCGTTAACATTATTTTCACTGGTTTCCTTTAGGAAACTAGAAACCTAGTGCCAAAAATTTTAAAGCTCGAGGGGTATTGTTGTCACCACTCCACCGGAAATGCATTCTGCATCCTATGCCACCTGTAAGACCCTACCTCTGCCCTCGCTCAAGGCAACTCACTCTACAGGACAGGGCTGCCTCAGCACCAAGCAGATCTGTAACCACTTTGCTGCTGCTTCTCCTGACTCTTGTCCACTACTTCAACAATGCCTCTTTGCCGTTTTATTTAGAAAGCAATCCGGATTTGAGGACTTCTGATTGAAAATCATCCCTGTGATGTGCTTCTGTAAAGAAAAGGGAAAGAACCAAGGAGTCCTCATGAGCACCATCATAAAAGGATCAGCAATTAGACTCACGAACTAGGCAGAGACCCCCTCCAAAGTGTCATGAAAGCCCTCTTCTAACCATGTAACTGTAATTACATGGTGTCAGGATTCCAGCTTCACCTCTGGAAGGTGGCTTACTCGGCCCGGAGGGTGGACACGCTAATATAGAACTTCTGGGACTGCTGTTAGGTTGCATAAATGCATACATGAAATGAACAGCCTGCAGTGTGCCCCAGGTAACCATCATTTGCGTATCATTGCCTTCTTCCTGTAAGCATCAGGTAATATTCCAGGTAAACCAACATTCCTTCACCTCCTACAATCTCTTCTTAATTCTACAGTTACTTACTTCAGTTTGTCAAAGATCCCATTTAATTTTAAGACCTTGAACTAAAATTTTACTTTCCCACTGTGAATATTTCATATATATAAACTATAGTCTTTTCTAATACAAATCCAATACTCCCTGTAAGGAGCCGCATGTGTTGACCACATTCCTGTTGGAGCTTGCCTCACTAGTTCTCTTGATTCTCAATGCTAGCAGCACAGGGAGGCCCTGGCTACAGACCTGCTTCTACCTGCTTCACAGGGAGTGGGGATGGCACCCTGGACCAGAGCCTCTCAGCCTCCACCCTGGGCCATAGTAGCAACGACACCAAGATTAAATGACTGCCTGAGGATCCCAAGAGGGTGTACATTATTCTAACACTGCACCCTCTGCATTCCCATCTTTCTTTCCCTTAGGATTTCTTGATCTAGAGGTCCTGACCTCATCAAGGAGAAAGAGAGTAGGGAACTATCTTTAAATATCTATAAACGGGGTGCCTGGCTGGCTCAGTTGGTGGAGCATGCGATCCTTGATCTCAGGCTTGTAGGTTCGAGCCCCACGTTAATATAGAGATTACTTAAAAACAAAAATGTTAAGGGCGCCTGGGTGGCTCAGATGGTTAAGCATCTGCCTTCAGCTCAGGTCAGGATCCCAGGGTGCTGGGATCAAGTCCCACATCAGGCTCCCTGCGCGGAAGGGGGCCTGCTTCTTCCTCTCCCTCTGCTGCTCCTCCTGCTTGTGCTCTTTCACTCTCTCTGTCAAATAAATAAATAAAATCTTTAAAAAAAAATTAAAATGTTAAAAATAAATAAATATCAAATTACCTGTCATTTCTCATCTAAACTTTACACTTCACAGTATAAGAATTGTGTTCATTCTATCACTAGTATGTTCTAAAAATAAACAAAAATGTTGTATATAATCCTGAGGAAAAAAATATTCCAGCAAAGTCAATTCTAAAATTTTTCACTTGCTGGTATTACTATTACTATTTCTAACTGAAAATAAACCAGTATTTCAGTTATATTTCTGGATAAATAAAAACACATGCCCTGAATGTTTTCATGTTTACACAGCACTTTCTCAAATTGCTTGAGAAATCTAGCTATCATCTATAACATTTCCTCTCTGGGGCAGCAAAATTTGCTCTAAATTACACATATAAAACTTACAAATTCTAGAGTAGCCTAATTTTAACTCTAGACTTCTATATTATCGGAATTTAAATATCTGAAACATTTTACAGAAATCCAACTAAATTAAATTTTCAATGACTGTGGCAATCAGTGTCCACTCAAAAATCTCAGCATTATGATAAGCCTTCTCAGTATGCTGTCCAAACCTGAGGACAGTACATTTGATACAGTGTTCTACAAAGTTGTCATGTATTTATTTAAGATTCTAGGCTCTCCCAAACTCATTTGGCTTGGTGTCTGGAGTAACTTAGAGCAGTAAATTTACATGAACATTAAATGAAATTATTTCGCCAAGCTAGCTAAGCATTTATAGAAAGAAAAAAAAAGTATGTTAAAAGAAAAAAACATTGGTGTCATACATGTTGAAAGTAAGTAGACACCTAGTAGATATCTTTTTCCCTTTTTATTTGTTTTGGGAAACCAGATATCAGTTCCACAAGTAGTATCACCTACAATGCTCTGGCTGTGCATGACAAACATGTGACCCTCAAAGGCCAACAGACTGACTTGTTAGGCTCTGTATTCATCAAGATACCCAAAGGAGGGGAGCCTCCAACTACTCTGGCAGCTCCAGAGAGTCATTAAGCACCAGGCCCATCATCCCTAAACCCGCAGTTTCATGGTCCCAAAAAGGATGCAGCAGCTCCAGGCATCACAAACCCACTGAAAGTCAGCAAGTACAGAGCAGAACACACAAATTTTCTGGTGGCTTTCCTTCCTTTAATTCAACTAAGAAATTCTTCCCTAAAGCCTCTGGCCCACCCCCCCTTACTCTCATTAGCCGAAACAATGCTTATTCTTTAAGTGATAACTGCAAAGAGCAATGGAATTGCCATGGATGGTTCACCCAGTCACCGTTCATACCTCGGGGATGCCAGTAATCACCAATGACCAGCATATTAATTAGCACAAATGATGAAACTATTTTACTTCAATTTTGCTATTTTACCTAAAATGTTAAGTAAAAACAAAAACAAAAACAAACAAACAAAAAAAAAAAACACGAGTATTTCCATGGAATAAAGTTCACTGTTAGAAATGGAGACAAGGAGGGGTGCCTGGGTGGCTCAGTTGTTAAGTGTCTGCCTTCAACTCAGGTCATGGTCCCAGGGTCCTGGGATCGAGCCCCGCATCAGGCTCCCTGCTCAATGGGAAGCCTGCTTCTCCTTCTCCCACGCCCCCTGCTTATGTTCCCTCTCTTGCTGTGTCTCTCTCTGTTAAATAAATAAATAAAATCTTAAAAAAAAAAAAAGAAATGGAGACAAGGAGGCAGAGCAAGATGGCGGAGGAGTAGGAGACTTGGATTTCGTTTGGTCCCAGGAATTCAGATGGACAGGGATCAAACCATTCTGAACACCCACGAATGCAAAAGGAGATCAAAGAAAAGAGTAGCAGCAACTCTCTGAACAGAAAAGCGACCACTTTCTGGAAGGTAAGACGTTCGGAGAAGTGAATCCAAGGCGATATTCAGGATAGACGGCGGGGGAGGGGGCCTCCATCCGCCACTTCTGGCAAGTGATAGAGCAGCGGAGCACATAATCGGAACTTTTAAAAAGTTGGCTCTGATGAAGGACGTCGCTCCAGTGGCTAAGCGGGGGCTGGAACCCTCGCTGGGGCAGTGTGGTCCCGGGACCCTCAGGGTCACAGAAAGACCAAGGGTGCCTAAGTGTGGCAGAGCTCCTGGGTATCAGAGTGGGGAAGCCGGCTGCAGAGACAGAGCAGAGGCACCGACTCTCAGCTCGGGGTTGCCATAAACTGTGATCGGCAACACAGTCAGGCCACGGCTCCTCCAGCAGGGACCCAACAAGCGGCAGATCCGGGGAGACTCCCCTTCCTCCCCGGGGAGGAGCGGCACGGGAACGCACCGCAGGGAACTGCTGGGTTTGGAGACTCCACACCGGGTCGGGTGCCAGAGATAGAAACACTCGGTCACAGGCCGGGTGAGCACAGAGTGCGGCAGGAGACCAGGGAGACCAGAGTGACTGACTGCTCTTCTCTGGGGGTGCACTGAGGAGCGGGGCCCCGAGTTCTCAGCTCCTTCACGACAGAGATTGGGGAGGCCGCCATTTTCACTCTCATCCTCCAAAGCTGTACGAAGAGCTTGCAGGGAACAGAATCTGCCGAGAACAAACCTGAGCAGATTACTTAGCCCAGACCGGCAAGGATGGGGCATTCCGCCTCCAGCAAAGACATTTGGGAACCACGGCAACAGGCCCCGTCCCCAGAAGATCAGCAAGAACACCCAGCCAAGACCAAGTTTACCAATCAAGAGAGAACCGTAGAACTCCAGTGCTAGGGGAATACTACACATAGAATTCATGGTTTTACCATGATTCTTTAG
Organism: Callorhinus ursinus; assembly: GCF_003265705.2. Classification (NCBI taxonomy): domain Eukaryota; kingdom Metazoa; phylum Chordata; class Mammalia; order Carnivora; family Otariidae; genus Callorhinus; species Callorhinus ursinus. The sequence goes on from NW_027397093.1 coordinate 5,069,005, forward strand.
TCTTTGAAAGTTGATTTTTTTTAACTGTCTTTTTTTTTTTAATTTTTCTTTTTCCCTTTTTCAACCAACATCTTATCAATCCCATTTTTAAAAACCATTTTTATTTTTCATTTTTCGAGTCATATTGTATCACTTCATAGTAGTACCCTTATTTTTGAAATACATATATAAGTAGTTCTCTCTTTAAAATTTGAGATACAGTTTCTTCTAACAGATCAAAATATACCGTAAATCTCTAGTGTATGGTTTTGTTCCAGTCTCCTGCCTGATCACATTCTCTATGTTTTTTTTTTTTTTAAATCCTCTTCTTTTTTCAACTTCTTCTTAATTCCTTTTATAAAATCTTTTATAACTTTCATCTTTACAGTCATATTCCATCCCTTCATCAAATTAACCCTTATTTTTGTACATATAAAAGGTTTTCTTTCTTTAAAATTTTGGGAGGCACTGTCTACTAACAGACCAAAATACACTCAAAATCTAGTGTGTGGCACTGATCTATGCACCAGCCTGATCATATTTGATCATATTCCGTTTTTTGTTTTGTTTTGGTCTGTTTTTGTTTTTAACTTTTTCTTTTTCTTTTCCTTTTTTCTTTCTTTCCCGTTCTCTTTCCCTGGTTTCAGGTCTTTTATGATTTGTTTAGAGTATATTTTCTGGGGACATTGTTACCCGGTTAGCATTTTGTTCTCACATTCTTCTATTCTCCTCTGGACAAAATGACAAGACAGAAAAATTCACCTCAACAAAAAAAACAAGAGGCAGTATGCACTGCCAGGGATCTACTCAATATGGACATTAGCACAATGTCAGAACTAGAATTCACAACGATGATTTTAAAGATACTAGCAGGGCTTGATAAAAGCATGGAAGTTTTTAGAGAAACCCCTTCTGGAGAAATAAAAGAAATATAATTTAACTAAGTCGAAATCAAAAAGGCTATAATGAGGTGCAATCAAAAATGGGGGCACTAACTGCTAGGATAAATGAGGCAGAAGAGAGAATTAGCGATATAGAAGATCAAATGATGGAAAATGAAGAAGCTGAGAAAAAGAAAGATAAACAACTACAGCACCACGAGGGCAGAATTCGAGAGATAAGTGATACCATAAGACGAAACAACATTAGAATAATTGGGATCCCAGAAGAAGGAGAAAGAGAGAGAGGGGCAGAAGGTACACTGGAGCAAATTATACAAGAGACCTTCCCTAATTTGGGGAAGGAAACAGGCATCAAAATCCAGGAGGCACAGAGAACCCCTTTCAAAATCAATAAAAACAGGTCAACACCCCAACATCTAATAGTAAAACTTACGAGTCTCAGAGACAAAGAGAAAATCCTGAAAGCAGCGCGGGAGAAGAGATACGTAACCTACAATGGTAGAAACATTAGATTGGCAACAGAGACCTGGCAGGCCAGAAAAGACTGGCATGATATACTCAGAGCACTAAATGAGAAAAATATGCAGCCAAGAATACTACATCCAGCTAGGCTGTCACTGAAAATAGACGGAGAGATAAAAAGCTTCCAGGACAAACAAAAACTAAAGGAATTTGCAAACACAAAACCAGCCCTACAGGAAATCTTGAAAGTGGTCCTGTAAGCAAACAGAGAGCCTCAAAGCAACATAGACCAGAAAGGAACACAGACAATATACAGTAACAGTCACCTTACAGGCAATACAATGGCACTAAATTCATATTGTTGAATAGTTACCCTGAATGGGAAAGGGCTAAATGCCCCAATCAAAAGACACAGGCTATGAGACTGGATTAAAAAACAAGACCCATCAATATGCTGTCTACAAGTGACTCATTTTACACCCAAAGACACCCCCACACTGAAAGTGAAGGGGTGGAAAAACATTTACCATGCTAATGGACATCAAAAGAAAGCTGGGGTGGCAATCCTTATATCAGACAAATTAGATTTTAAATCAAAGACTGTAATAAGAGATGAGGAAAGACACTATATCTTACTGAAAGGGTCAATCCAACAAGAAGATCTAACAATTGTAAATATCTATGCCCCTAACGTGGGAGCAGCCAATTATATAAGGCAATTAGTAACAAAAGCAAAGAAACACACTGATAACAATACAATAATAGTGGGGGACTTTAACACCCCCCTGACTGAAATGGACAGATCAT
>NW_027397093.1:5076154-5127680 GCF_003265705.2 Callorhinus ursinus
AGACTGATGAATCACGCATCTGTACTTCTGAAACAAATAATGCAATATATGTTAAGAAAAAAAATGAAAAAGATAGCAGGAGGGGAAGAATGAAGGGGAGTAAGTCGGAGGGGGAGACGAACCATTAGAGATGAGGGACTCTGAAAAACAAACTGAGGGTTCTAGAGGGGAGGGTGGTGGGGGTTGGGTTAGCCTGGTGATGGGTATTAGAGAGGGCACATTCTGCGTGGAGCACTGGGTGTTACGCACAAATAATGAATCATGGAACACTACATCAAAAACTAATGATGTAATGTATGGTGATTAACATAACAATAAAAAATTATTTTAAAAAATTTTGGCAAAAAAAGAAAATAAGAAATGGGAAACAATAGGGGCGCCTGGATGACTCAGTCGTTAAGTGTCTTTCTTCGGCTCAGGTCATGATCCCAGGGTCCTGGGATTGAGCCCCGCATCGGGTTCCCTGCTCTGCGGGAAGCCTGCTTCCCCCTCTCCCACTCCCCCTGCTTGTGTTCCCTCTCTCGCTGTGTCTCTGTCAAATAAATAAATAAAAACTTTAAAAAAGAAAGAAATGGGAGGCAATAGTGCATTAATATTGAAGAGATTCTAATATGTGACAGGGATTTTATAACATGCTTTCCCACTGGTTATCCCATTTAATTCTTATACCATCTGTGAGAGGCAGAGATGATTATTAAATTGAGAAAATCAGATAATACACTCATAATTAAACCCATGTAAAGGTAACAAATCATTTATCAATCTCTTTTAAAATACCATTTTGATTTTTGTTATGTTTTCAACCCTGAGATATCTGAACTACATGAAAAAGTAAGGAAAACTTAAAAGGAGATAAAATGAAATTTAAGTAAAACATTTAGGAAAAGTAAAATTGATCATAATCCCACTCAGCAAGAGCTCTTTTCTCTAATTTTGTATCTCACTACCAATGTTTATGTAGAACTGGAATTATATATGGTTTTTAAGCCTACTGCTCTTACTTCACCTTAGACGGTAAACATTTTCCCATGCTATGATTTTAAAGAAGTGACATGTAATCTCTACGTGGTTGAAAATTTCTCTTAAGCAAACTTTTATGTGTGTTCCTGTGATGAACTCCCTCAAGCAAAAATCTTTGAACACATTGTTCTTCCTTCCTTCTTCCACTGAGATATAGATCTAGAAGTGGAATCGCCAAAGTTAAGTATACATTTTGAAATAGCTCACATCCAACTACACTGCTACTCATTTCACTCTGCCTTTAATAACGCTGGGTATTATAACAGAAATTATGGCCAAATTGTGAGAGACAGAAAAAGTTTAGATTATCTGTCAACGGTTTTGCTCAGGTAGTAGATTCAGCCAACCCCGGGTGCGGAGAGGGAATGGGAATGTGGGAAGTGCCACAGGAGCCTGGCCTTGGGCTGAAGTACCTGCAGTGCTGGCCTTGTCTGGGGAAAGTTATGTAGAAAGTCCTTACCTCCGCTGTCCTCAGATTGCTGCCCTCTTGAGGAGTCATATCCTGCTCTCCCCTAACACGGCCAAGCCTGGCAGCTTCCGGTCTCCAACTCTAGCTGCAGGTACGGATCATGTGAGTCCTATCCCCAACCTTGTATCGCATGGCCTTCTCTCACTTCCACCTTTTTTTTTCTCCGAAGCATGAAGGTTTTGAGGTTCTGCTGAGGTGCTTCTCCCGCCCCCACTCAACCCTGGCAGCACATTAGAATCACCTGGAGAACTTTACAGACACTACCGATGTCTGCCACTGTCCTTGTACCCCCAAAAAAGAGATTCTGATTGGTCTCAGGTGGGGCCTGGCGATGGGTATATTTTTTACAGCTCCCCCATGGGATTCAAACTGCATCCAGGGTTGAGAACTATGGATAATATCACCACTGCACGGCATCTACTAGAAGTTCCCCGCAGTTTATACTGTCTTCTCTGCCCCAGGCTTTTAATGCTGATACAGGTGTCCATATCTACACCCCTGTACCACCAGTCTTTTTAATATTGTTTGCTTTCAGTGGGTTTCTACTCCATTCCATTGTGCTCTCTATCCAATTACCTTCTGAAAATACCCATTTGTACATCTAACAAGAATGGAGAACACAGGATGCTGAAAACAACTCTTTCATCCCCATCCCCCACACACAATCCTCCCCATCTCAGTTAACGATGCCACCGTGCCCCCCTCCTATTCAGGACAGAAGACAAGCAGGGAGTCTTGATTCATTCATCCCTGTATTTTCTTCACAGTAAGTCCTTCTGCTTGCCCACCAGAGGACATCCAATCTGACAGGGCATGATTCCCACCACACCCATCCCTACTCCTCTAAGTGCCCTTCTCACCTGCCTCCCTGACTCCAGTAGTGGCCCCTCGAGTGCAGCATCACACAGCATCCACAGGGACCTTTTTAAACATAAAATATATCAGAATCTTCCCCTACCTAAATCCCCCCGTGGTTTTTCATTACAAGAAAAATCAAGCCCAAGTTCCCTAAATGTCTTACTTTGTCTACCTCTCCCAGTTCACTTCCTACCACTTTTGAGCATCACGTTAGCCCACACTGGCCGCATTTCTGTCCCCCGAGGCCCCTGAACTTTATTTTTTCTCTTTCTGATGCACTTCTCTCCTCGGTATTGCCATGCCTGGCTTCTTTCTACCATGTAAGACTCAGTTCAACTAGCATGACCTCATCTAAGGCCTCCGTGAACACCTATATAAATTCAAACTTTCTACCCTGCAATCCTGTTCAGCATTTCTCACTGGCAGAAATTATCCTATTTATTTATATGTTCCTGTATGAATTCCCCACTAGAATGCTCCAGGGGGTAGGAGGACAATCCTTGAATCAATCCTTTATCCTTCCGGCAGCTCAGGAGCCTGATGCCTAAACAGCATCTGGCAAATAGTAAGTGCCCAATAAGCAGTTGAACAATGAAGGATGTTTATGGGACTGGGTGGAAGAGGAGCTGCACATGCCTGCTCCAATCACTAACTCGTGCCAACAGACCTGCTCCCCCTTAAGCCATGACAGACATCTTGTATCATACACTGTTTTGATACAAACAAAAGAAAACAAAGCCCTAAATTCTCAACCTCTAGAAATGAAATCTACTAATATACCTTGGATCTTTAATAAAAAAAAAAAACATTTAGATGAAGAAGAGGAAAATGAGGCTAGGAAAAAGTCAGTGAGATGAATTTGAGCTTTCTCCAGAAATATAAATCATCTTACTTTCACTCAGCATGTGAAATCTTGCTCTATAGTTCGCAGAATCTATCAAGACACACTTTGGAAGAAATACTGTGGAAAAATATTCTTTACTCAGCACTGAAAATCAGTTCTTAAGAACAATCACCCTGAAGAGAAATGGCACGAGATAGGATGGTGAGAAAATGAGAGGGTTCTTTACTCTTCAAAGACACATTTCCTCTGCTTCTTGTGTTCAGTGCGTAAGAAATTGAGATCCCACGGATTGACACAGAGCTCAGTTTCAAACTGAGCATCCCATGCTTCCAGGGCTATCACACTGGCATGCTGGTTGAGTGTGCCTTTCTCAAAGGCGGAGAAATTCATGTCCAGATGCCTGGGAAACTGGTACTGTTCTAGTCAACACCGTTGTGCAATTTAAATTTTCTCAGTGTCATTCTCTTCCTCTCTACAGTGCTTTCCAGCTTGAATTATTTTTTTCAAACCATTAGTTCCTAAGTACAGTACTAAATATTTAAGATTAAGTTTGGCTTCCAAAAAGAAAATATTAGCTCGTGACATAAATAACGTTCAGGCTCTATTAATGATTTCAGTCTACTCCAGTTCTCACATATCCAAACATCCCTTGGCTCTCGATGTATATGCACCTTGATTTATCAGATTATTTGATTATCTACAGATTTCACAGTATGTGATTTAAAGCAGTAGCCATTATCTCAGCTTTTGGAAATGAAGATACTGAAGCTAATGGAGATAGACTTCATCAAGCTTAGGTATTTAATAAGAAGCAAAACTTGGATTCTTCCAGACTTAACACCCACCACTGTTTCTATAGTACATGCACTCCCTGCACTCTCTTATACACACACACACACACACCACACACACACACACACACACACACACACACACCGACTATAAATCACATCATTAAGAGTATAACTATGATCAAAAGGAAAACAACAACTATTACATGCATTCCAATTCTAAATTGCTGATTTCCAATCTAATTAGATGGTAATAGCATTAGATAGTGATAAACAAAACAAAAAGTTAACATCCATATTAGATGAAACCCGACACATCCACTGGATTAAACTGGCAGGGGTTCCCTGTGGGCAGCTGAGGAATAAGGGTATTTGGACTAACAATCTGAAAATGCAGGTCAATCAATCTGGAAGTGTCATTAGAATTTATCCACCTGGGATATAACATTTTCAAGGCAGGTTTTTTTTAATGTCAAAAAAAAGAAGACATGACCACATGGTAGATGCTAAGGCAACTTGCTTTGACCTTAAAACTATGAAGCTCAAAGGACAGATGTATACATAATCAGCAAAGCCTTAATGGAGTCAGGTTTTTAATCCAAATCAAATTAATTAATTTCTGGTTTCAGTGATATGCCAAAGAAGGGGCATCTCAGCCAGACCCACCAATGCAGATAATTGAAGCACCAAGTCTTCCTGCTCTTCACTGAGAAGACTTAGCCAAAGGGAAGCAGATGCCAAGAGAGCTACAAGATGCTAGCATGGCCCTGTTCTTCCTCAGGTCGTTCTATTTTTGTAATGTGACATTTAAAAAGCCTGTGTCACTCAGTGATGTGCTGCTCATCCACCTCCCCTGGAGCTCACTGGGTTTCCATGGCACTTATTGGGGGAACAGCAGTAGCCTTACGGCAGCTGGAGACAGGGGCTGTCACAGGGCCCACACGCAGAGCAGCTTACACCACTCTTCCCTGGAAGCCGAGCCTCATCACCAGCTCAACAGCCACACCACAGAAGGGTGGAAAGAAAACATTACTGAACAGAACACAGAAGGTTCCAGAAAGGGCAGAGACCAAGGAGTCGAGGTAGTCCCCAGGCATCATCTATACTCACAGAGAAAGTTGCAATTTAAGCCCTCTAAACTTTTAGGAATTCTTATTATGTTTGATCCTTGTGTGTATGTGTGCGTTCAGGTGTGTGTTTTCTAGTAGAATCTTACTAGCTATGTACGTGTAGGTTAACACTGAGCACTGTGGTTTTTACTGATGTCAAATAACCCAAAATGCTCTATCTCCTAAGGTCACTTAGTCAAGCATAGTTGCACTTTATTCCTTATTTGCTGACTCTCTGTGACCGTGATCCATCTTCTATCTGCCATACTATTTCTAGGTTTAAGGCAAAAAAAAATAAATAAAACAAGTCACCAAAAACCCAACACTGGGCTCGATCTCATGACCCTGAGATCATGACATGAGCAGAAATCAAGAGTTGGACACTTAACCGACTACACCACCCTGGAGCGCCAAGAATGGGCATTCTGACACCACAATGGCGAGAATGTGAACTGCTCAATCCTTTTTGAATGAGAATTAGGAATCTGGATAAAAAAAGTAAGGTTTTTTGCATATACGTTGGCCAAAAGTTTCCATTCCATATTGCAGACTTTGGGGGCAGAATTTTATTTAATAATGACCAGACTGGAACAAACTAAATTCTTAACAGGTGATAAGCTCACCTAAATGTTTTAGTATGTCAATATACTTCAGCACAGCATCATTAAAAACAGGGTTTAAGTATTCTGCTATAGAAATATTTTAACATAAGTTGCAAAAGGATAGCTAAAAGAGTTATTAGGGTATGCATAATTTCATTTTTATAAAAAAATACATATTCATAGAGCAAAAAATTGGGTTAATATTCAACAGAAAGAGAACAGTAATTATCTCGAGGTGGTAGAACTACAGTTGACTTTTATTTCCCTTATTGCTGATGTTTTCCAATTTTCTATAGCGAACATAGCTTACATAATAATAAAGAGGAAGACGCTCCAAAAAAAAAAGATAAAACATTAACACTAGCCACTGTGAGTTTGAGTTAAATGTCACTCTGGCTCAGAGCCGTGTCCTAATCAATGGATGGAACCACATTCTGATATCAAAATCCTTGTGACAAACAACATGCAGGAAATAATGCCTTACATTAAGACACATCACGACTTAGTGATACCGTTTCTTAGTCTTCTGTTCTTCTTGTAACATTCTGTAAAATTCAGGGGTGCCTGGGTGGCTCAGTCGTTAAGCATCTGTCTTCAGCTCGGGTCATGATCCCAGGGTCCTGAGATCAAGCCCCGCATCGGGCTCCCTGCTCGGCGGGGAGCCTGCTTCTCCCTCTCCCACTCCCCCTGCTTGTGTTCCCTCTTTGCTGTCTCTCTCTCTATGTCAAATAAATAAATAAATAATACAATCTTTGAAAAAAAAAAAAGATTAAAAAGAAATTCTGTAAAATTCAGCAAGTAGGAACTCTGTTTAATTAAGGGAGAAAGATATTGCGGTTATATCTAGAACTAGATGAATTTATTTATACTTCCAAATGAAATATTTTGTGTGTGCCAGTGATTCCTCCCAGCCTCCCAATACCTCTGTCTTTGGAACCCGCTTACTTTCATGTGTGCGCATCACAATAACAGACCTACATCTGTCTACCGACCTCTCGGGGGACAGATAAGAAATTCTCTTTTTTAAAGTTGTAAACAAGCAGAGTTCACCAGATGTAAGGACATAACCGTGTCCCACCTATAGAGCACACTAAAACACTGGTATTAGTAAATGCTGAAATGCAAAGTATACCACCACAAGTATACGACTGAAATAAGACAGGGTCAGAGGTGGGGGGGGGGGGAGATAAACAGAGAAAGAGAGGAAAGGGGAGGGGGAGAGAGCCACCAGAATTAGTAATTCAGAAATTCCACTAAGATTTTAATCTCAAATTAAGAACTCGGCCTCAGGGAATGTCTTGTCCAACAGCCTTACCTACAGAAAAAAAAACACAATTTCAGAGATTAAGTGAATAGTCCACCCTGAGGTCTCAACTGAGTGTCAGAACTGGGCCTACGTCCCCAAACAAGGTCCCTGGCCTCCGCACTGGGCCTTAACTGCTTTTCTCCCTTTTAAAACCAATCTTCTAATTATCCTACTTCCAATTTTCCTTGGAAGCACAGGAAAAAAACAAATGTAACAATTAACAAGATTAAGCAAAGGAAAATAAACTTCCCTGAGGTAAGACTCTCCTGCCTCTCCCTGTCTCCATAGAGATCACCTCCTGTTCATCGGATTCTTTTGCTCACAGTTCACAAAACGGCAGAGTCTGAGAGACGAGGTGGTAGGCTAGGCGTACAGAGATAAAAAAGCCTGGATAATATCCAGATTGGGAGTCGCTACTCAGACACCTGAAGTGGGCTGTATTGTCAATACCACACTGGTGCCCATACCAAACCTTAGGTAGATGGTAGGTGGTAAATGATCTGGGAGCTGAGCCACACAGTCCATTCTTCAAGTCAGTTTCTGGGAATAGCTGTACTTCCTTGAATCTGTCTCCCCCATGACACATGGAAACAACCCTTCTTCACCGAAAGCAAAAATATTCTCGAACATCCAAACAGCCTAATTTTCCTGGCACAAGAGCATCTCTATTTGGGGAAGATCCAAAGGTTCAAACGATTGCATATAACTGATAACTGAAGATTAGAGTGGACTTCCCAGCACAGCAGTGAAAAGAAATGGATGGATTAGCTAAGGGTACTCTTCCCAAAATGCAGCATGTGTAATTTATTTTTATGCAATTCATTTTCATACCTTGTAGCTGCTATCTGGAGGAAAGAAAGCAGTTCTAGTCGAGGAAACAGATGATTTCATTTGGCAAAGTAAGCATGTCTGGGAAATGTGAGACAATTCAGTGGCAAATTTCAGCAAAGGGTTTGAGCTTGAAAGTATTGGTGGCCAAAAATCACCCTTCTCTATGGTTTGCTCACAAAGAGGCTCTCCTGTCAGGATAAAGAGTTCACTGACCGGCAATTTAATTCAATTTTCACAGTGGGAGTATAGTACATAAAGACTTTCTGTACCTGGCCATTAAGGTCTTCAAACCCTAACACTCACATAGGTAGCTGCTTTATGGCACCCAGAATGAGAATATACATATTCACTGTGACCAACATTTAGCACTTGTACTAATACATTGTGGAGTACAAGGGAGCTGAGAGTGGCAAATTACATCTATGTTTGATATGTATTGTTGTATATGTGGATAAGAGAAAGAGAATGTGAACATCATGGCAAGAGTTAATTTGGAAAACGTGTCAGGCCTCTATAAACCTTTGTTCTGATAAAACTTATTCTGTTCAACGTCAGTGCTCAAACAAGATTTGTCACCGCATGCTTGTAACACGAGGGCCTTACCCTCAGTAACAGCATTGTAAAAAATTCATTAAGGGTTTCAAATAAATTTGCAAGTTTCTCCCTTCCCCCCAGGCCAAATAAATGAACCACTACTGCTCCTGGTCCTTCCAACGGCCTGCAAGGCATGAGCTTTTCCTCGTCATTCTGGAAGGTAACCATTCAGACACCAGCGGGCCCCTGCAGAGTTCAGGTGCAGAAAGCCAATCAGAAGGCATCAGGCAGAAAGATGGTGCTTCGCAAGCAGCATGCTCAACGGGACCTCTTTCCTTGGGGTTAACATTTTTGTGTTATCTAGTCATTTAGAAGTAATAGAGCTCTTTAGACTTTTACAACACTCAGCCATTTGCATGCATTGTAAGAAAGAGCATTTCATTATTTACCATAAATTACTCAGAGCCGCTCATGATGAAAGATGAGCACCAGTGTGCTCCCACGGAAGGTCACTCAGAAGCTTACAACAACAAGTGAAGGGGAAACACAGATTTGATGCTGACTTTGTTAAGATCCCATCTACAGCATTGCTGCCTTCCTTTCAAAAATATCTTCTGATCAAATACACAAAGACCCAAGCAAATAACTGCAAACGGCACCTTTATCTCAGTCAAAAAAAAAGAATAGATAAACTGAAAGTATTCCAAGTAAATAACACTAGTATGTGTCAGCTGACTTATTATAAAGGTTGACATTGGTGAAAATTATCTGATCAGTGAAAAATAGAGGAGGAGACACGCCGTTGGCTATTAATTCTAATTTAACATTCACGCTTGCATGGTGTTATAGCCCCTCTATCTGGTAACAATGAGCAACCAAGTAAACTGGCAAGAGTGATGAATGTGATTCTAATCTGAAGCCTCTTTATGGTGAACAAAGTGGGCGACTCAGTAATTTTGGCTGTGGATATGTGAAAGAAGGGATGTCGCTCCTGTGTACACGAAGAGCTCGCTGGCAGGCTGGGGGAGAGCCTCATCTGACACAGAACCATCCTCCTGGTTCCCAAAGCAGCAAGGTCTCTTCTCTCTCTTTCCTCACCATGTCATGAGCGCAGGCAGGGAAACAACAGAGCCACTGCCTTTTGAACGCCATGCATGCGATGTCAGCATTATCCCGAAAGGTGCTGAGTAGCTTCTGGAAAGAGGACCTCGATGGAACCAGAAGGGTGATGCGGCGATCAATTCAAAAGTAGCTTCCGCCTCTGAAAATTCTAAAGGCAGTCACTGGTTCATTTAACCAAAACCCAAACTTTCTGCTGGTTATTCTCCTTGTATCTCTTCTTGCAGATTTTTAGGTATTCGAAAGCTACTATTTTGGGTTAAATCTAGGGCTGTGTTGATGTGACTATGCAAAAAACTAAACATATTTAAACATACCAATTCTTTTGCTTCTTGCAGCATTTTGAAGAGGCACTGGAATGAAGTCAATACTTAAATATATTCAGCACAAATCACAGACCATATCTTTAAATGCTTTGGGACAAATTAGCCTTGGAGAATCTTTAGAATCTCCTGCTTGTTCCTCCCTCCAAGTCATCCTGGAGACCTTGCATCTTCTGAAAATACCAGATATTTTGCCAATTGCTTGCACCAACCCTGACTGTTGTCTCCCACAAAAGCCTAGCCATGTCCTCCCAAGCCTTCCCTCCTTAATCATGCCTTGTCCTGAGGAAAAGAGGAGGTTGCCTCATTAATTCCAGGCCAGACCCTCTCTGCCCACCAGGCCAGACCCTTCACCAGTTCCCAAGCAAGGGTGTGCAAGCACACTTCTACCTTTGCTAACACCCCTTCTCTCCCATGGCCTCAGTTGTCCATTTCTCTGCCTAAACAAATTCTCCCCTGAAATCACCTATGTCTGCTCTAATCACTGCTTTCTGAAATGGCCTCATATACTTTTCAGTTGGAATCACACACTTCGGCGCTTAATCATTCTCTGATACATACGTTCTGGTCTTCTCAACAAAACCATAAATGCAGATGATGAATTTTCTTTCTCGTGGACTGTGCACTCAAATGCTGCAGAAGTGTGATAAAATCACTATTAGGACACAGGTATGCTTTTACAGGCGGAAGATGTGTGAAAAGTGTAATGGCTCATGCTGCAACAGAAACACTCCTGATATGGGGGAAAGCAAATTTTATGTAATATAAACACAAGTACCCACTCAGAAAGGCTTAAATTGAAAAGGAGCGTGGGTATCTTGCATGGAGTCTCACTAAGCCAGAATCCTGAGAACAAAAGGAAGCTGTTGAAGCCAGGAAGACCCTCTTTGCACCTGGTTAGACGGCGGGGCATAAACAACAAACACTCAGCATTATGATCCAGTTGTCTGTAAGTGGAAAAATCCAGAAACTCAGGCCACCTCCCTGGTAGCAGGAAGTGAAGGCCAAAGGAATGCTCTGAAACATTTCTTTTATATTTTTATGTTTGTATTGAGCTTGATGAATTTTGACCAACAGAACTCATCCATGTAATGAGCACCCAGATCAAGAAGCAGAAAATTATCAATATCTTAAAGCCTCATATCATGGGTCTCTCCATTTACTACCTGCCGCTTCCCCAAAGATAATCACTACCTCGACCTCTAACATTCAATATTATATAAGCAGAATCATACTTCCGTTCTGACTCTTTCTGCTCAGCAATGTATTTGTGAGCTATCCTAAAAGATTGTGAACACAGTTCGTCACCAAAGAACTATGTTCTCTACAAATCACTACTTTCCACTGGCCTATGGAATTTATCTATCTGTAGTCCAACCACCTACTTTTAGTATGAGAATTAATATCTGGTAATTCTATGAGAGGCTTATGGAATCTAGAAAGTGTTTGAACTGGTCATCCCACCTGTTCTCATCTGACCTCAGCCTTCCCTTCTAGGACCCCTCACTTCAAACTAGCCTTTGCATTCTGCTTTCACGGGATCCTTAAAAAAGACCAGATAATTGGTTATCATACACACAATTGTTTGACTCCTACTGGCTGTATCCATCCCAAGCAACACTACTAAAGACTGCCCAACATCTGCAGACTGAAGAGCCATTAAGTAACTCATTAAACTTCCATCTTCTTTATCCTTATAAGGTCAAGGTTAATGATCAAAGGCCCAGGATAAGACACTCTGCCTTCAATAAGGTATTATTTCCCATAAGCAAATGAAATGCATTTATATTTCTACACATCTGCATTTCACAGCAGGAACCCAACTCAGCCAACACTTTAATGCTGACACCACCAAGCAAGATACAAATGCTTGGACTGAAAAAAAAAAAAAAAAAAAACTTTCACAGACCCAAGACTAATAACTAAACTGATTTATGGAGTGTATTCTCTGTCTCTGCTTTTTCAAAAGTTATTAAAAGTTTAATAACTTTACTTTTGTTTAATTAAATAAAATTTAATTAAACATTTTGTTTATTAAACTTTTGTTTCTAACTAGAGAGATAATTGTGACCATTAAATAAAACAGAAAATACAGCAAAATACAATAAACAGTATTCCCATTCCACAATCCAGAAATCACCACCATTAACAATTTGGTATACTTCCTTTGAATATAGTTACTATATATATTAAATCCATCTCTTAATCTGTACAGCTTAATGTAATCGGCACTTTATATAATTTTCTTCCCAAAGTTTTAGATAATTATATACTAAACACTTTCCAGTATACTTAAAATTATTAAACACACAATATAGTGGTTTTGTAAATCTATCACATGGGCAAAGTAAAATTTATTTTATTTACTACTTATTTCATTTTAACCTAAGGCATATAAATGCACATTCACCTGCCAACTATTTGGCTGTAGAATTCAAGGCTTTTCACTGACTAAATTTCCTACCTCTCTTGTGAAAACAACACCTATATATTCTGCAATGTTTCAGTTTCAGTTTATTTATTGTGGAATAAGAACTTAAGGCCACAAGTAAAACAATCCAAGGGCAGATTTCTTATGGATATATAAATACACTCCCCCTTAAACTTGCCCACAACTTCTTCAACAAGGATCTTTTTCAAGTGATTTATCTTTATAGAGTATATCCAAAGTAATCAATTTAGTTCTAATAGAAACCACAATTAATTCATTGGTTTGCATCCTATTTGAATATATTACCTAATTACAGTAAGAACAACAGGCATAAATAGATTTAGATACAACTAATACTTGGTAAGCACACCTCTCATTTGGTGAAGGCTGAAGCCCTATACCAACCGGAGCTATTCAGCACAAAAGGGCATTTGTCAGTTTTTTATCTTTTTAATTTTTAAATTTGTTTTAGTTTTGTTTTATTGTTTTGATCTTTTACAAACCCTTGTGTCGAGGGCTAACTTTCAAGTTCTCTGCTACCTGAGAAACCCTGACCCAGAAGCAGGTTGTCTACAAATGGTTTAGCACCAGGTTCCCCATGAAAATGCATTGAGTGATGAGCGAGGGGGGCTGCCCCCTTTACAGCTATGCCCCATTTCCCAGGAGGAGGGGCTCTCCGCACCGACCCCGGTCCCCACTTGGGGCGGGAACATTTGTCAGTTTTTTAATCCAGAAATAGAGCACCATACTAAAAAGTCAGTTAATTAGATTTAGGGTCAAGATAGTGTTTAATATAAACACTTCCGCACTCCATGATCACTTTTTATTCCTGGAGTCTAAATCTTACCATCATGCCAACAAAAACTTATGTTAAACAATAAATTTGGGTAAGCAATCTCACTTCCCCTCTTCTTGATGAGTACAGCTTTCATTCTTAGTCTGTGTGATTCATTCACAGTCTTATGGAGATTCTGATGAGACAGGCTTCCTGATATTACAGTGCTCCTATCCTTCTGCATGGCTATTCAAAGACTGTAATAACTCAATCTTGGCATTTGACTGATTCCCATTTTCTGTTCATGGGTTTGCAGAAGTAGAAATCCCAATCATCTTTCACTTTAACCAACAGAATTTTTTTTTCCCCCTTAGGGACCCTTGCTAGACAGAAATGTCAAAGAAGTAAGCAATTGACTGAGACCAATGTGGGGTATTCCTGGCTGACTATCAAGACCTCATGAATGTTAGTCTTCTTAGGACTGTTGGCTAGTCAGTGGTGGGGACCTTGTAGTATGGTTCCAAGAGGGAATTCAGATGCCCTGCAGGAGACACTGCATATGGTGCAACACCCAAAATTTATTTGATGGGGTTGGTATTGTTGTTTCTGTAGGACTCCAAGGCTATGGTTCCAAATGTTCCCTGATACATTTCCATTGGTCAGTCTCAGCATATGATGCAGTAACTACTGTAATCAAAAGCAAGTTTGGAACGGACAAAGAAGACAATTCTGGCTGGATCTTAGGGAGCAGAAAAATAAAGAATGTAACTGTTCTCTGTCATTGGTCTACTGGTTCTCTACATTGGTACACCTACAAGCAGCCACAGTTGAAAATAGAATTAGCAGATCAAGGAATACGAGTTTAAAGAACACAGTCTTTATCCTTTGTTGAAACATCACCTAAATTTCTCCTTGGACTGAAAACCAGGACAAATTCTCTGGTTTAAAAGGCTCCCTTTACCATAGCAAAAAACAGGTACAGGGCAGATGTGCCATTTATGGGGTTTATGATGGCAAATGCCACTGTCCCTGAGCTAAAGGGATTGAAAGAGGCCATGTACAACAGATAAGGCCACACTCTTACCAATGGATTAGTATCTGGGGTGGGGAGAGATTACCTGGAAAATGATCTTTCAACCTTCATGATTCTTCAAGCTATGACACTTAGCATGTCCTTGGCAAATTACAGAACCACTCTAAGCCAGGCTTAGATTAGCTGCATGACTGAGATCATCGTACCCGGACTACTGGCCTAGATGATGGTCTTTGAGTCCTTGTTTCAATCAACCAATAAGGCAATAAATAAATACATAAAGTGCTGGCCCTCCTGGCACGCGGCAAAACCCCACAAACAGCAGCTCTCACTGTTACTGCCTAAATTCTCAAACCCATTCCAAGACTGAGATTCTGTGAAGAACTCTTCCACATTTCTAAAAGTAACATTCGTGGCACAGACATCAACAGACTCTGATCCCAAAATGATGATGAGAGTGTGATTTTTCTCTTGGTAAAGTTCTAACTCTCTGGCAATTCTCAGGAAGATCATGACTAGTATCACATGTCATCACGGGAAGGGTCTCTTATGAGACAGGCTCTATGTTTAGGAATTCCTATCAAATATTCAACATAAAAATTATATCCTCATAATCCTGGCTATAATATACTCATGCTAAAATAGTTGCATAGATCCAGATGATCTTTTTTTCCCTAATGCTCTTATAGCCTACATTGCAGCCATGACACACACTACCACTTCTAAGAAAAGGCCTCAAAGAGAAAAATGTTATCATTGGAAGCTGCTAAATTTCCATTATTAAATTTTAATCTCAATTCAGTTTGCAGGCTTGTTTCTGACTCGTCTCTTTTTATGCCAGGGAATGGCAGTCTGTGATTTATGTACAATCACCAATCTGTCTTGAAAACTAAAGGCTTTTAACAAAAAGTAATACTTTGAAATATAAATCAGGATTAAATTTCCAACAAACACAGGCCATGATGTTTTCAAACTGCTAATAGGAAAAGTTCCCCAAAGTGCAAAGGTATCCATCTAAAAGAGCTCTTTGATGGATACAAGCCATGTATCAATCCTTTGGGACCTAAATCACAGTAACTTCTAAATAAAGAGGGGACTAGCATACAATGCAGAGACTGCCTGTTTTTACTAATGTTCTCTCCAAACTCCCAAGATGCAATGACAATAAGACAGTGTGGGAATGGAACGAAAGCAAGGCATAGGGCATTTTTTTTTCTTTCATCAAGAATCTGAAGATTTCTGTAGATTTCAGGTTTCCAGATCATTCAACAATCTCACTCATTTTTCCCCAGAAAACTTCGGTTCCTCTCTTTGAAAAACGTATGTCCAAGATAAGCTTAAAAAAATGTGTACCAAGCAAAGGATGAGAAATGGTGGGCTCCAGTTTGTGGAGCAGACTAAATTTCCAACATGATTTGAGGTAGATTTCCACACCATATTCGACTGTGTGTGCCCGTGTATTCGAGAGGAGCACGGGAAAGACCCAAGGGCATACAAAAACAAGAATCTCTCATTGTGATAAAAGATCCCTCAAGCTAGGTAGCAAACCAGCTCCAATACTTCAACTGAATTCAGCAGCCTGATGTGCTCTTGGAGGAAAAGACCTAGTCTATCCACTTCCCATTTCTCTTGACATAAAAACAGGAAATTTTTTTGCAGCTTACAAGCCCTTGAACGAATGGTATACAAGGCAGGTAATTATCATGACCCTCATTATCCCAGAGGAGGACATTAAAGTTCAGAGAGATTAAAATGGTTCTTTGAGGTTGCACAGTTATCACAGGATTTAAGGCGACAGGTTTTGGGTTTGGTTTTTTGTTTTTAATGCAAATCTCCATCACCCTCCCACAAAAATCCCAAAAAGTAGTCATGACTGACGACTAAAGGAGGCACTTTCTTAGCCTGGCTCCACTAAGCCAGCTGACTGTCACCACCCCTCCAGTGTGATGAACACCATTAGGCCGGGGATAGTGACAAGTTCACAGCACCAGGCCAAGCTCAAAGAAGCACCCACACCACTGGGACCAACTTTTGAGTTGTATGCTTACCAGCACTCAGCCAGGGTAACCATCCTGTTTATGTCAGTTGTTCTTACTGTAATTATGTAATTTAGTTAAATTTGATGTAAGCCACTGATACATGATTGTGGAAATGAAAGATAATTGTAGTTTCTATTAAAACATAGGTGAATGCTTTGAAGAAACTCCAAATGGTGACAAAAAATAAAAAGAATAAAATTACTCTTTGAATTATATGTGCAAGAAAACTATAAAAGATAGCGGGGTAGGGGACATGGTATAGTATCTATAAAGAGTCTCGTTCAGATTCCTTCACTAGTGTCTTTTTTTTTTTTAAAGATTTTATTTCTTTATTTATTTGACAGAGAGAGACACAGCAAGAGAGGGAACACAAGCAGGGGGAGTGGGAGAGGGAGAAGCAGGCTTCCCGCTGAGCAGGGAGCCTGATGTGGGGCTCCATGGCAGGGTCCTGGGATCATGACCTGAGCCAAAGGCAGACACTTAACGACTGAGCCACCCAGGCGCCCCCTTCACCAGTGTCTTTAAAGAAGAAAGAGGGGATTGGAGGTATGGCTTACGAAAAAAGAAAAGAAAAGGAAGAAAAAGAAAAACATGTTAAGCTCAAACTTATAAACACACACTCAAGAAAAAGCCTTGGCCCTATATCAAGATATAGGAGAAAGCTTTATTTTAATTGTCTGCTTTGTAAATTATTACTTTTATAGACTTCTTAAATTAACCAGTTAACTACCAGCATTGCAATGCCCCAAACTGATGTTTAATAAATATTCATTAAAATGAATTAAAATATTGAAACATGACATGTATTATGAAGACAACACAACTATATGAAAAGACATAATAGCTTATATTCAGTTGAACTACTATTTTGTGGAATCACACAACAAATGCTGTCAAAATTTTGTGTGATTTGTATGCCAATCTACGTGGGACAATAAGTGGCCATTAGGCTTTGGCCAAGTTTTTGGAATCCTTAAAAATTTTTTAATTTAAAAAATAAAGTACCCGAGACAGTGTAATAACTCAATTGCATAAATGGGTAGAATTTTTTTCCTCAAATTTCTACATCAACGTAGTCTAACATTGTCTTACCAAAAGGGTTGACTTTTATAACAACTTGAAATGACATGGCGATGTTAAGACTATCTAGGAAAAATGTGAAAGACTACTGCTTACACTATAAGAAATAAAGGGCTAAAAAAAAAACCCAAAACTCTACAAAGAACCTTCAAACGAGCCATTATTCAACAGGAATACAAGAAGTCCCAATGAAACAGTGGTAAAGATGGAAAATCAAACGAAGCATCTATCCTACAACTCCCATTAATAATTGCACGAATGGAAAACACCTATTTAGGTACATTTTTTTCTTTTTTTTAAGATTTTATTATTTATTTGACACAGAGAGAGAGAGAGATCACAAGAGCAGGAACACCAGCAGGAGGAGTGGGAGAGGGAGAAGCAGGCTCCCCACCGAGTAGGGAGCCAGATGCAATGCAGGGCTCAATCCCAGGACCCTGGGATCATGACCTGAGCCCAAGGCAGACGCTTAACGACTGAGCCACCCAGGCACCCCTTTAGGTATGTTTTCATCCTGATATTAGAAAGTTTTAAACTGAGTCTGATCCCCCCACCCCTTTCAATATGTATATGGTTCTGGAGGAAACACTTTCCTGGGTGTGGACAAGAAAAACATCTAGGCTCTCCAAAATGTCTCAGTGGTATTTGTCAACCCAGTACAGCTCTGCTTCGCCCAACACAAAAGTCTGAGGATAAAAACAGATTCAAAGGGGAAAAAAATGAAATTCAGTTCTATTCACAAGTAATTCAAATGCCTTTTACAGACTTAGATTTATGGCTCTTTCCTTGCTCTTATATATTTCAGGGCCAAATTTCATGTTCCATTTTCAACATCCCAGATAGAATATCGAGATATGCTTGGCACTAGATATGAGAGGTTATGAGGAAAGAATTTCTACAAAAGAAGCAAGCTGAAAATCTGACTTCTTCCCATCACGCTTTGGACAGGAGGAAGAGCTGGGGAAGCATCCCCAAGGGAAGAGAGAACTTGCTCTTCTGCACACCAGACCTCCCAAGACAGAACTGAGTCACCCTGCACCCGCACTCTTGCTCATGGCCCAATCTGGACTTGGAAAAGTAACAGACAGAAGTTGCTACAAACCAGCTTCTAGTGTCTGTTTGTTGGGTTTGTTTGTTTGTTTTTTCCCCTTTCTAACTGGTTTATGGATCAACACTGTGTTAAAAAAGGCTATCCAGAAAATACAGCAGAAATACAATAGGTGGATGGATTCACAAATCAACCCTGCAAAACGTCATCTCAATTAGCAACAGTATTACCAATCCCTTAGCAGTCATGGGGAACAAAGGAGGAAGGCTTAAACCACACTGTCTTCATGCACCAAGACCAAACTAAAAATGGCTCTATAAAGAGCCTTGCCCACACCTGCCCGTGCCCTTTGGGGTGTGTGTGTGTGTGTGTGTGTGTGTGTGTGTGTGTGTGTGTGTGTGTGTGTGATGAAGTACAATGTGTCTAAACAGCAAAACACACAGTATAATTGATTAAAGCGGAAAAATTTCATAATCCTGTATTAAGGCCAAGGAAATCAAAACATACTCAGGTTGTAACATGTGCTCATCAAAAAGCTCTCAACTAAATTTCATAACAAATACTGACCTCTCCACTTTGGTGGGGTTGGGACCTGCTTTGCTAGAATTCCTTTGAAGGCTTGGATTCATGTAAATAGAGGACAATACATAGAAGTAATTTTATTTAAACAAATTATTTTTAAGGTTGCAATAAAACAACTAAGAGTACTCTTACTGAAAGACTGGAATCTTTTGAAAAGAGTACAGGAAAATACTCAGTGTTGGGTGGGGGGATGGGGTAACTGGGTGATGGGCATTAAGGAGGGCACGTGATATAATGAGCACTGGGTGTTATGTGCAACTGATGAATCACTGAACTCTACCTCTGAAACTAATAATACACTGTTAATTAATTGAATTTAAAAAAAATTTAAATAAAGAAAAGAAAATACTCAGTGTTATCAAAGGCTGTCTTCAAAATTACAACAGGTATGACTAGGTAAAGTTTCAATGAAATAGACTTGGCTATAATAAAATCACCCCCATACCATGTTTATACATCAGTGATACATTCTACATCTACCTCTTCACTAAATACACTATTTGAAATCTGTGGTCTTACTTATTGTAATTAAATATATACTTTCCAAATAGGGCCCTAACACTAACCAATTAAAAGTAGCTCTTTCTCTTGTCTTCAGTTTCTGAATTTAGCCAATAACTCTGAACTCTGAACTGTTAAAACAGGGCTTCTGGCTGAGTAAAGTAACAATCCAGACTGGCACTGTCAACACTCTACATATAAATTTCAAGTCTGAAAACACAATTCATTGTGCTGTAAAAGGCTCTTTGTAAACTGGTCAAAATCACTGTTCCTCTCCTGTCTATAGTAAATCTTCATTTGTCTTGAAAAATTTGTGAACTAATCTACCTTCTCAGAGGCAAGATGCTTTGAAGAGGTCTTTGGCGAAATAATCTGGTGGCAATACGTTTAAGATATTTGCTTCTAAAAAAAATATCTGAAGCTAAAGCAAGTCTTGGGCAGCTAACTGGGAACCCAAGAGATGGCAGTAATGTGGAAGAAAGTTTTGGTCCAGCTCAGGGTCTAAAGCTTGGAAGAGGACAAGAGAATAGTCAACCTCAAGCCCTTCCCCTCCTTCTGCTTTTAAATTCAATCTTTCTTTGTCTTTAATCCAACAGAAAATTAAGAGTCTTCTAAAGTGAGCCTCCCGCATAACAAAAATAGCTTTTGTTTTGCCTACTACCCATCAGTAAGTGTGTTTATTCAAGAGTGAACCAGCCCCTTTCCCTCCAAAGAGCTGTGCTGCCTCTACAGACAAGATCCTTCTGACTGACCTAAGACAAACACAAAGACATTTATTCTGTAAGCCCTGAGATGTTCAAGAGCAAAGACCCTAGCCATTAAGGAATCAGTGACTTAGTCTTGAAGAAACAGAGCCTCATCCTTAGCTGTCCTCAGGTGCTACAACATAATTCATGACTTTCAATAAAAAAGAAGAAAGAAGAAGAAAAAGAAAGATGAAGAAAGAAGAAGAAAAAGAAAAAGAAAAAAGAAAGAGAAAAAGAAGAAAAAAAATATACTTAAGTCTGACAGTAGGAACTAGGAAAAGGGGGAATTTCTCTCCTGGGAACTTTAGTAACATAATCAAAACAAGTGAAAAATAAAATGCAAGACATTCAGGCCGTTCTTCAGCCCACAGTAGCAGTGCTAATAATCCCTCAAATGAAATCCTTATATCCTTTTGTTAATCATCCTGCAATCTTGGA
The DNA here is from genome assembly GCF_003265705.2 of Callorhinus ursinus. Lineage (NCBI taxonomy): Eukaryota > Metazoa > Chordata > Mammalia > Carnivora > Otariidae > Callorhinus > Callorhinus ursinus. The sequence goes on from NW_027397093.1 coordinate 5,096,634, forward strand.
CACACACACACACACACACACACACACACACACACACACACAAAACTATCCTTTTCTCTAAATTACCATATAAACCTCACTATTTAAATTCATCTTTTACGGAAACTGCATAATCTTTCTTTCATTAAAATTTCCCTTGTTGATATATGCAAACCAGGTCAGTTTCTATTGGATTTGCATACTTGTGTTTTATCCCTTAATTCAACTCCTTGTTGAAGGTTTAAAAAATAGCAAGAGCTGGATCTCAGATACACATAAAACATATGCTGCTTATATGTCTAAGTGAACACTGACACCATTTACAGATTCTCCCCGCACCCCTTTTCCTTGGGGCTGAGAGCCTTGTCAATAATCATTACTTATTAAACAGGCTGCCATTCCCTTCTACAGAATGTAGAAAAGGAGCATGGAGAGGTAGAAATAATTACCTTGGGCTTTTCTTTAAAGACCTCCGGAATGCAACACAAGGAAATCAATTAAGAAAGAACATGAAATATCCCCCCCACACACACACACATATACAGTTGAGAAGTACACCCACACTCCATTATTCGTATCAATTGCATCAAATGATAAAAAATCTGAGGTCTTCAGGATAGACACATATATATTTTCAAACTACTGAATATGTCCATACATACACCTGCACATCCTTTATTCTCCACAAAACTCAGGCTAGATTTGCTGAGAGAAGCCTCTAAACACCTCCTGAGAAAATGTGCTCTCAAAAATGACTGCTTCAGCCAAAGGAGAGGGAAGCAGGAAGTTATCCGGTTTGACTGCCATTCTGGTTTGTGGCAGATTCCCTCCTTCCCCTCTTCTCTCTGACTCCCAATTTTTTTTTTTCTCCCAGAGTCAGGGCATTAAGGAATTTCTCTCTTGGACCTTACCCACAAACGCACTAAATCCTTTTTTTAAAAAAAAGTTTCAAGGGTTAAATAACACCCAGGTTAATAAGATCACAGGTCTGAGAAATGGAAAATTGTCAGATGACTGAAAGCAAGCCAGGTAATCCTACTGAAGAGTTAATGATGAGCCCTCTTCCTCTCCAGATGTTATAGCTCAAAACAGAAATACAATGTAAAGACAGTTTTTTGAGAACAGGCTTGCACAGAACTTGAACTGGCAGGCGGGGGGTTTGTCCTAAATAACCTTCACAGGTTGCAAACTGTTTCCGATATCCTGATCAATAGTCAGACTGAGAAGCTTCCCAACATTTCCTTTAAGAGCAAGATGGGGCGTAGGGGGTGGGAGGTCAATTAGTCACACAAAACATTTGTAAAAATACAGAGAAAATATACACCACCTAGACAAATACATAGGAAGCTATCACTCTTGGGGTAAACTGGCCAGGGCTGGCAGGAATCGCGCCCAGGCTAAAGATGCTACATTCACAGAGTGACCTGTTTCAAAGGGGTTGGACGTTCTCCCCCTGGAGTGCAGAGAACTCTGTCCAATTCCCCTTATATTTTTCAGGCACAGAGGGGAGGGAGATGAGGTTTCACAGCCCACCTTTGGGAAAGGAACAAAAGCAAACGCTTGACAGCTGAAAAAACTCCTCCTCCGTCAGGACCCTAGAGGCGGTAGCTCGGCAGGGCTCCCTTGCTATTTCCCCCTACTTAACTCACTCTGGGCGACCACAGAATCAATCTCTACACCCAGGAAGGGCCATGGGCAGGCTGCGGGGGGAGACGGGGGGGGCGTGGTGGAGGGGGGTGGTGATCACTTTAGCCCTACGCCATGGATCGCCTCCTTTCCTTACCTCCCCCAGTGGCTTCTAATTAACCCTTCCTTCCTGGTCGCTGCCCGGGTCAGGGCTGCTATAAGTCGACAGCTTCATTCTATCAACATTTCCATCAAATCACCCCCCCCACACACACACGCGCACACACACCCACACAGACACAACTTCCCCTTGTGGTTTATCATCGGTCAATTTGCATGTGCTTTTCTTTCACTCCTTCCTACCGGCGGGGAAAGGGCTCAGGGCTTTTGGGAAGGCCTCCCTCCCTCCCCAGCTCTCAATAGGAGCCGGATCCGGGAGCTCGCCAGCAGGTCTGCAGTGAGCAGAGATCGCGCTCGCGTTAACCCTTGGAAGGGAGTTAGGAGATCTGTTCTCGTCTGGGACCCACTGAAGTAGGCCGGGTGGAGCTTTACAATCTGCCTCCGTTTCCTACTGCCCCCCAGCCTGCACAGGGACCCCGAACAGACCCGCACCTTTTTCCTCCCTTGCGGCCAGGTTAACTATCTCATTCAGCGCTCCAAACCTGGAATGGGGTGAGGGGTGGAGGATGCTAGAAGACAGGCGGCGGAAGGGAAAAGACAGCAGGAGGGCAAAACGGAAAGTCAGTAGTAAATCAGAGTTCAGTCCCCGTGTATACTTACGAAATTTGGGGCTGGTGCTTGTTTCTGGCGTGGTGGTGGTAGAGGAGGAAGACGAGGAGGAGGAAGAGGTGGTGGCAGCATCCTGAAAGGGAGACAGGGTCCAGGACGGAGTAGAATCATGAAGGTAGGAGGAGGTAGCGTATGCCGCAGTGGGCCAGGAGGGCATTGCCTGGGTACTGGGGGTTCCTGGCACCGGTGGTCGGGAGCCCGGCGTGCTGCTACTGAAGAAGGGGGCTGTGGTGGACAGAACTGTCGGGGGTGCTGCAGTGTTCCGTGCGGTGGTGGAGCGCGGGCTGGCCCGGATGGGCACCCGGTGCCCGGGAAAGCGAGTCGGCGCCCGCGTGATGGTCGTCAGGCGGGTGCTAATCCGGTTGGGCGTCCTGGAAGAGGCGGCGCCGCCGGCGGAGGGGGTGGCGGGGGACGCAGTAGAAGTGGTCGTGGTGGTGGTCTCCATGGCCTTGGGGAAGGAGCTGGGCTTGGAGAGGAAGAAGGGGTCCTGGCCCATCCCCTTGGAGTCCACCAGGTCGGTGGGCACGTATTCCTTGACGGAGCCCACCACGATCCATTTGAGGAGCATGAGGCTGAGCCCCAGGCCGATGAAGCCGATGAACAGAGGCACCACGCACAGCCACGTCTGCTGCCGGTTCCACACGATACAGTCGCTACAGCGTAACTCCCGGGGGGGCTCGGCCGCCCCTTCGCCGCCGCCGTCCGGGCCCCCGCCCGCCGCTGCCGCCGCCGCAGCCGCCGCGGTGCCCTCCTCGGCCGAGGCGGCGGCTGCCGAAGCGGCTCCAGGTGGCGAGGCAGCGGCCGCACCTTCACTCATCCTAGGAGCCGGTCTTCACCTTCGCCCCCCCGAGGGCCGCGCCAGAGGCATGGGGCCGCGCGGGCCGGGCGCGGGCGCGGGCTCCGGCGGCGGCGGCGGCGGCGGGTTCGGGCGCAGGCAGCGGCCGCGGCGGCCGCATGCAAATCGGCTCCCTGCCCCCACGCCCCTCCCCCCGAGAGGCGGGCGGCGGGCGGGGAGGAGAGGAGCGGGGGAGGGGACGCGGGCCGGGGAGGGGGCGGCGAGGAGCGCGGAAGAGGGGCGAGACGGGCCCCCGGCGCCGCCGGCCGGTCAGGGAGCGGCTGGGCGCGTCTGCAGCCCGCCAAGCGGCCTCCTGCGCGCCGGGGCCCCGCTCCTGCTGCTACTGATGCTGCTGCTGCTGCTGCTGCTGTCGCTGCCGCCGCTGCCGCTGTCGCTGCCCGCCGCCTGCATGCGCTCCAGCCGCGCCGGCATCCTCGGGGCGCCGCGCCCGGCCCGATCCCCGGGGCGCCCGCCCGCGCCGCCGCTGGGCCTCGAGCCGCGTTCAGGGGCCGAGCCGCCTGGCCGCGGGATGCCGGACGCCGGAAAGCCGCATTCCGACACAGGGGGCCGACCTGGCCGCCGCCGCCGCCGTTCGCCCGGCCCGGCGCGCCGCGTTTTTCGGCGGCGCTCCGCGAGCCCGGGCGGCAAGGTGCACCTGTTCTTCAGCCGGCCCGCAGCCAACCCTCGGCCAGCACTCTCTGGGAGAGACCAATCCGAGCGCAGCGCGGAGGGCGAGCGGCCGGGCTCGCCTCACTCCCGCCGCCCGCGGCTCCGCGCCGCCGCCGCCCGAGAGTCAAACTCCAGCGAGCTGCGCCGTCGCCGCCGCGAGCCCGGGTCCGGGGGCGCACTGGGCGTCCACGGCGGGTGCTGTCGGACCCACCGCGGAGGGAACCCCACAATCCGCAGAGGAATCGAAATCACACCCCGGCGCCGCTGCCGGGTCACGCTTGGGAAGGTGAAACAGGAGACCGCGTCGGGGATCCCAGGCGACGCGGACCTCGGGCCGGAGGTGGCTCCAGGCGAGCTCTGGCGGCCGGGCGGGTGCGGTGTGCGCGGATCCGCGGCGGACGGGCTGGGCTTCAGGCAGAGTGGCGCCTCCCACCAACACCTAATGGTGGTTTCTTAATGTGCACAAGAGAAATAAATGATCCAAGCAAACCCCCACTTGGAAGTGTGTGGCAAAAGCAGCTCCGGACCGATCGTAAGCCCGTCTCCCGAACGGACCCCGCGGGGTCAGACTGACGCTGCGGGGCAAGGGAGCAAGGCCTGAGCGCGTGGGAGGGCGTCTGTGCACTCCCCGGCCTGATGGCGGGTGCTGCTCGATGGACAGCCACCTTTTCTCCGAGTTCCTCAGATAGATGCTGGTGAAGCAGACGAGCTTTGTGCAGTTACACCTGTCAGATATCTACAAGCGGATTGAGAACAACTTATCTTAAAAAACAAAGTATTGCCTTTAAATGTAGGTGAAAGCACAGGTACACCTGTCACATGACAACTGATGGTGAGAGGTAAAATTTAGAAGGATTTGGGGTGCGTTGCTGGTTTCTTACCTTGGGTAGAGAGGCGTCGGTGTACCTGTATCTTAGGTGCGGTGTGGGACCTACCTGGGAGTCCGGGGGACTAGGAGAAGAAGAAGGAAAGGGTTAGAGAGCCAGCATCAGCATGCTTTATGCTGATGATGCAGAACCTCGCTTGTCAACTCTCCCCAGATTTCCTGGTCTAAAGTGGAAACTGGAAAGATGTTTTTATTTACAAGCTCGGAGAATAAGAAGTTGAGGTTGACAGCCTCCTATACAGCTCCGCAGCACTGTAAGATTGGCACCGATGCAGGAACCAGCGTTGTCTTGTACTGTTAACAGCCTCCACAAAGATGAAGTTTTCAAGGTATCCATTTTATTCACAGGTGGAGAGCCGAACAGTACGCTGAGAAGACTGCAGAGAGCAGAGGATGCATTGAAACGCGAAGCTCCTGGGATTTGGGGCCTACCAGAGTATTTTGCACAGACACAGTTAATAAATTATTTTTGATAGCAGTAATGCGGCTGTCACCTCTTTCATCTATAACATTGAGACTTTCTCCATAGGAAAGCTTATGATTTTTAGTTTGATAGAACATGCCCTAATCCAGTAGTGCTGAATTACAGTTCCAAAAATTGCAAGTGAAAAGAAACAAAAAAAAAAGCCACAACCCTTGAATCTCTATTCCTTCAGCTTTCCAATGCAAGGCACAGTCCTGTTAAATAAAAATTGACCCAATCTCCACCTTCTGTGGGTGCTGGGCAGTTACTGGCCAGCCTTTCCTGTATAGCAAATAAAACTTAGCTTTCACACAAAATGTTGTGAAAGTATAGCAGGTGCTGTTGTCAGCCATGTGAGACAGGAAATTAGTTTTCCAGAAAACACTCCTAGTTCATTGGCTCCCCCAGCATTTCTGTAACCCCTCCCTTCTTTGCCCACTGAAGTCAGTCCAGGGTACAAAAAGGTGCTGTAATTCTGTTGCTGGACAAATGCTCTCCTGAAGCTGTATTCTCACTGAATTCACCCCATGTCGCCTCGGTTCTCCCCAATGCCTTCCTCAGCTGCCTCTCCAAATTCCCTCCACTTCTCACTTCCACTTAGCTTTAACAACTTATTCATGGTTCCCTGTTGAGCTCATTTTCTCCCAGATCCCAAGCCATTGCACTTGACTACCCATTAGCGGCTTTCACAGTGAACATCCTCACTAGAGGAGGGGAAAAAGAGCCCAGGCGTGATAGCCTTGTACTGGGGAGCTCGTTATACTAGCCCATCCAAGAAAGTTTGGCAGATGCAACCATCGTTAACTTGCAGTTTTATGGTGAGGCTTCCTGGTAGCAGGTGGTAAGCACTGGAACTGGAATTGGGGAGGGGGTGTGGGCACAGCTGAGTCAAGGACAAGTGGTGGACACTCTCACTGTCAATGAGCAACCAGCTAGTCCGTCCCATTGTGAGGAGTCTCATTTTGGTGACTCTCAGTTCCCTGAAGCAGAACACTGGAGAAATAGCTTCACGCTCAGACTCTGAAGACAGGGATTCAAGTTAGACCTCTGGTCCCAAAAAGCAAAAAAGTCACTCTGGTCTTCTATTTTCTCATCTGTGAAATGAAACTATAATACCTACATTCTACATAATTATATTAAATTCTATAGCTGAATGATCTACTTACCTATGGCATCTTTTTTTTTTAAGATTTAATTTATTTGTCAGAAAGAGCACAAGCAGGGGGAGCGGCAGCAGAGGGAGAATCAGGCTCTCCACTGAGTAGGGAGCCCAGTGCGGAACTCAGTTCCAAGACCCCACGATCATGACCTGAGCCAAAGGCAAACGTTTAACCCACTGAGCCAGCCAGGCGTCCCCTATGGCATCTTTTAAGCAACATTTTCGGATACCTTCCTGGAGAGAGGGGTGTGGATTTTTCTAATAAATAGGCATGACATACCTCAGCCTCTCCTGAGCTCTATCTCTGCCTGAACATAATCACCTTCTGGATGTCTCCTGTGTGATCCACTAACACATTAAACTCAAAATTTATGACCATTGCTTAACATTTGTCCACAAACCAGCATTTCTACTGAACTTCAGTTTTTCCTTTCAGTGGTACCAAAATACTGAAGCTGGGAGTACCAGTGCCATCTCTGACTCCTAATCTTTCATACCCCAAGTTTAATTAGTTATCACTCACAATACAATGTCATCATCTTGGGTTCCCTCCATTGTCAAGTCTTTGGCAAAGGCCCATCTTCAGAACCACAAGGGTAGAAATGAACTTAGTGGCCATACACCCCCCACCGTGTCAGCCTCCAAAATGTCCCAGCCCAACAGTCAGCTTGATCCAGCTGTAGCTCTAGAGAAGGCATGACTTACTGGCCCAGCCTGCAGATAATATACGTCATTACAAAAGCCTGTGTGTTGAGCCAAAAATCTGCCTTCCCATACTTTCACCCTTTCTTCTTAGCTCTTTGACTAGATCAACCTTTCATGAACTAGGTGCTAGGCATTGAACATACAACAGAAAACAAAACAGAATCTCCCTACATTTGTGGAACTCATTTTAGTAGGAGAGACTGACACTAAGCAAACAAACCAAATACATAAATTATGTATTCTCTCAGAAAATAAGAAGTGCTGTTTTGCACCACAATGGACAAGCCTTTTTGGTATGATTACATAGGACATCTCTTCTTCAATCCCAATGTCTCCAATCTATTTATTATCCTCACAGGCCATGAGGACTTGACCCTCCTGGGAGTACTAGGTTGTTCTTTTATTAGCTGTGCGTTCCCTGAATATTTGTAGTTACTACAGAAGCCAGTCCAGCCTGCAGAATCGTAATAGTCTTTATAACATCCACTAGAATCATGTGTATAGACAACATGGTATCTCAAAATATTTCACAGAGTAAACATTTTAAAAAGGATTAATAGGGTTAACCTTCTCATGGATGCATATTTTTTATGCTCTCTTGGTTTAGTCCACTACTATTATGATTATGATCACATTTCATAGTAATTCATGGTGGCCTTTTTGAAAGAGAAACCGATTGTTTTCTTTATAGGGCTCAATGAGTAACCTTGTTTATTTCTTGAGAGTGCTTTATGTCTTACATATAAGACCCACCCAAAATGTACTAGAAAATTTTCCGGGTGGATCTGCCTGTTCACAACACCTTGACTGCAAAGATTTGAGCATCATATCCCAATATCATAAGTAAAACAAACACTAAAATTCATAAATTCTACAGAGCAAAAAACACAAAGTGTAAAGGTGAAGAATTCCAGTTGCAGCTATGTTCTAGTCAAAAAAGATGATTGTAACAATGCCCAGAGTTAAGGTATTTAGAATATCACCTAACTGCACTCTCACAAATTAGGAAACACTGAATAACAGGATGTGAAATTCAAAGCTTTGAATGAGGCACTAAGACAAAATAGATGTGAAATTTCAGTGGGAGTTGTCAGAGGACAATGCCAAAATTTCAGACAGGTTAACTAAGAACTAGGTAGATAGATGGCACCACACATGGTAGACAGAGGGAGGATTTTTGTGAAGATTTCTGTGGCAGAACCTGAGCTCTGAGTTCAAAACGAGAGGTACACAAGCACAGAGCCTTTTTATACTGAAACAGGGAGAGGAGCCTAAGAGGAGCATGCTGGAGAGTTCATTACGGACTCCTGGTGTTTGGCCAGACCTCACTGGATTGGGGTAGACACACAAGTAGCAGGAAGCACCAGTCAAGGAGGTGGTGAAAGTGGACAATGGCAACAGTGGGAGCAGTTTAAGCATCCACCATGCCAAGAAGGCATGACGCCATCCTATGGCATTAGGAGTCTAGTTGGAATGCAGAGTGACTCTAGAGGAGAAGCCGAAGTAGAAAATACGCTGGAAACTCGGTGTTGAAGGATCTAAGTGTCACAGTGAGATGTTACCTAATTGTTTTTTTTTTTTTTTGCACTGAATTCAAACTGCCTGTATTTTAGAGGACCAACATGGGACTTGACTCTTGGCACTCAAAGTTACTATAAATGTTTGTCTTATCTAGTTTTTGATCCTTCATCAGTGTTTGCCCTTTTAGCCCTGATACCTTTCCCAAATACTGGTAGTAGATTTTTCTCAGATCAGTTCTCCAGATGACTCTATTCTTTTGAAATCATTTTATTGGATGTAAAACTGGAGGACTGGTAGATGGACGTTTGCTTTGACAATTCACTGATCAAGCAACCGTGGACAATCTGGGGCTTTGGAAAGATCCAAGGAAGTGTCTTCTCGGCATGCTCAGAAACAAAGGTGGCAGATTCATGTTCTCTCTCACTCTCTCTTCAGACTACAACAAGATTTCATTTGGCAATCCACATGCCTTTCACCACTCCCCAGTCAGGTTAAGTGTAAGTTAAGTTGCAAGTATAGAAGACATGCAATGTAGAAAGCCAGCTCCCTGAAATGCTTTCTTATAATGGAAGAAAAAAAAATCTGTGTCTCAAACTGCATTATCTGTAAGAAACCTAATACAGCTACATTCAGGAAGAGTTGCTGTGAGTTCAGGTTTGTATAAATAATACTTTGGCTTCATCTCACCCGTGTTTTCTAGAAATTGACATTCTGCTTCCTTAGACTTGGGGATGAAATTTTCATAACCCTCTATAGAGAGAAAAAAATCAGACAATGTTCTACAATTCTCCACTGGTTTACTTTATGTCTGTCTGCGCTATAGGAACTTTCTCATGAGCTGCTCACAGAAACCCAAGCACAGACAGCCTTGGTGCTAACCCCCTGAGGCCTTCGGTCACAATAGCGAGGTGCCCAACATGAGCCTAACTTCTTGCTTTATCTACAGAATATTAAGATAAAAGTATGAATTTAGAGTTATTTTCCCCCCACAATCTCTTCTGAGGATTACTGGTAGTCTATGAGGGTTTTTGAGTGTTCCACAAAATATCTTTCATTTCCTGTATCAGTCCAGCAATGTATTCTTGATGTAGATACAGTCATTCATAAAGGAGAAAGAGCAGAAATTTAAAGTCAAACAGACTTGATTTGGACTTCCAGCTGTTTGTGCAGCTGAAAAAATGTCACATGTTATGTGCCTAGGGTAGTCGTTGGCCTGAGGTAGGCAGCTCAAAAATAATAGCAAGTATTCTTATTTAATGAAAATGCAGATTGCCTCTTGCCACATTCTCTAAGGAGCCAATCTTTTCCAACATGTTTTGCTTAAGATATTTGCAGGCGCTTGGCATTGTGTTGTTGCCATTAACAAGCTGGATCTTGGAGGGGTCTGTAAGCTTCAGGACAAGCAAAAAGTACTGGGGAGAAGCCCTGGGCCCATCATTCCAGGTGACAAACGTACACTTATCCCCTCTGTTGCATGCCATCCAACACAACACACACACTATGTGACCTCCTCATGCAAACACTGGTGCAGCCGCTGTGGAAACAGTACAGAGGTTCCTCAAAAAGTTAAAAATAGAACTGCCCTACACCCAGCAACTGCACTACTAGATATTTACCCAAAGGATACACAAATACACAAATACTGATTGAAAGGGGGACATGCACCCCAATATTTATAGCAGCATTATCAACACTAGCCAAAGTATTGAAAGAGTATACACACACACACATGCACACACACGAACACATGCACACACACATGCACACGCACACACATACACACGCACACACGTGCACACACATGCACACATGCATACACGCACACACATACACATACCCACGCATGCACATACACGCTCGTACACACATACACACACATAAACACATACATACATACACACACACACCTACACACATACACACATACACATACACACACGCTCACATGCACATACACACATACACACGTGCACATGCACACACACACATGCACACACACAGTGGAATATTACTAAGCCAAAAAAAAGAATGAAATCTTGCCATTTGCAACAAAGTAGATGGAGCTAGAGTGTATTATGCTAAGTAAAATAAGAAAGTCAGAGAAAAGGGGCTCCTGGGTGGCTCAGCCATTAAGTGTCTGCCTTCGGCCCAGGTCATGATCCCAGGGTCCTGCATCGGGCCCCGCATCGGGTTCCCTGCTCCATGGAAAGCCTGCTTCTCCCTCTCCCACTCCCCCTGCTTGTGTTCCCGCTCTCGCTGTCTCTCTCTGTCAAATAAATAAATTAAAAATCTTAAGGAAAAAAAAAGAAAGCCAGAGAAAGATAAATAACATACGATTTCACTCATATGTGGAATTTAAGAAACAAAACAGATAAACATAGGGGAAAGAAAAAGAGTGAGAAGCAAACCATAAAAGCGACTCTTAACTATAGAGAACAAACTGAGGGCTGCTGGAGGGAGGGAGGTGAGGGCTGGGTTAAATGGGTGATAGGCAGGGCACTTGTTCGGATGAGCACTGGGTTATATGTAAGTGATGAATCACTAAATTCTACTTCTGAAACTAATATTACACTGTATGTTAACTAACTAGAATTTAAATAAAAACTTGAAACATTAAAAACAAGGAAACCCACAAAATTACCAGGAATAAGTATTAATAACCTACAGCAGATTTGGCCCATCTGTTTTGTCTCTAAGAAAGGATATCTCAAGAGGACAAAACTTGCTTGGTGCTTATAAATTGAGAAAGAAGGAAGGAAAACACCATCTAGTTTATTTAGAAGAAAAGATTAAATGAAACCAAAGAGGCTAACAGTGCTTACCCCTTGTGAAATAGATACTGCAAGGGGTTTTGAATTCGTAAAAACCCCACTCTTTATCCTACCTTTGAAATTTTACCATTTGGTGGAGGCTGATTTTAAACAAAGTTACAAACATATGTTTATATATGTATATGACTATGCCTGTGTGCAGTGCTGAAGCTGAATGCAGACAGTAAAGGGAAAAAAAAAAAGATTACTCAAGCAATGCTTGATGATGAACTTAATCAACTGGCTCCAGAGTTTTGTGTGGATTATCTGAATAGAGTTGTAGTTATGCTCAGCATCACTGATGCCAAAGGAAAAAGAGAACAGGTAAAGAAACTGATTTTATTCGGGCAATAGCAGTAAGGAGAGCACCCCAGATCCAAAGATCAGAATGTCTCAGCCTGGTGGCTTTGCCTTTGATTGTCACTGGGAGCTGGTGGCTTTGCCTTTGATTGTCACTGGGAGGCATGAAGAGCAATTTAAGGTTGGAATTGTTTTGCAGTTAGCTGAAATCTTAGCTGAACAGGAAATATTTATTTTTGTGTCTATCTAGTTTTAGGGGGACAGACCTAGTCTTAGGTAATCATTCACGAGATAAAGAGCAAGAGGCTAGAGGATCTATATTTGCCCTTGAAAGCAGGTTCAGGAGAAAGAAGAAAGGTTTGTGTTTGGCCTCAACACAGGTAAACAAGGGGTCATCTGTAAATGTCACGGGAGTCATGAGAACGAGTTTACAAGAAGTCTTGTCTAAGTCATATGGGGAGGGGTAGTTCTTAGTGATAAGCCATTTCCTGAAACATAAATGGGTGAAGGGGTTTTTGAAAACCGAAACTGTGGGGATGGTTTTCTTAACTACTGTTGTTTTCCAGGAGCACGGATTTCAGGTAAAGCTCAACTCCGACGTTGACAAATTTATAGCTCTCTTTTTAGCATTTTAAGAATGTGCATGTGATAATAATTATTAGTTAAAATGAGAGTGGTAATGGGTCTTATAGATTTATGCTTCCTTTTTATATGGGAAATATGGAGTAAAATTCTGTCCTAATCTTTAGTGCCTGTGAGAAACAGTGAAAAAACATAGGAATTCCACAGGGATGAGATAAAAAGCATATCTGAATTTGACAAAATATCCTTCAAATTCTAGTTAGCTTAACAGAGGGTATTTTAGAATCTAGAAGCCATAAAACTGTATCACAGTAAATCCTTTAAAACCATGGATATGATCCCATATAATTTAGAAAACACACAAACTTATATCAAGTTTTTGTTGCCTTTCTTGGGAGTTTGGCTAATATCCATTTTTTTCAATTCAAATTCTCAAAAATAATTGTTTTTAATTAATGCTGGGATGTAAGAATGTGAGAAGGTCTTCTCTTGTGACTACAGACTTCTTGAACATTGACATACTTGACCAATAATTGTGTTTGTGCCTGCTTGGGCTTGGGCTGTGTGTGTGTCTGTGAGTACTGATTTATGTAAAGAAGTAAGGGAAGGCATAAGAGCAGAATTTGTGTTAAGTGTAAAGGGAAGAAGGTGGAATAGGAATGGGATTACATGTATGGATGGGATAAAACTATATACTGAACAGTGATGATTGAATTCCAAACACAAAGTAAGAGGCAGAAAGTGAAAACAGATCATTCTTTGGGCTTGTTTACCCAAAGGAATTTCTGAGTTGTGAAATGCAAAGTTGATCCCCTGAGAGACTAACCAGGCCAACTGGCTTCCACTGCACTATGGGAGGAGAGCCAACGTTCCTTCAGAAGCAGACAAGAGGAGTTTAGAATGGCAGCCAACTGCAGTACTAATGGTTGCTTTCATGAACAACTCTCCACCAGGGACTGGAATAAGAAAATCCACCCAACTCTGACCTCCGCTAAATCACTGTAAATGGAAACAATTTATAATTTCTACTACGCTGGATAAGATTAAAGCCCAAAATGACACTATTTATGGTTAATGGTTTAAATATTAAAGAAAACATTAGGCAAAATCTCAGAATCATCACTTTGGGAATGACGTAAACATAAAAATAATCTCCTTGGGAAATATTCAATTAGTGAGGAAGTATTCCCCTGGCAAGCAGACCTAACAGAAGATATTGGTGCTTTCTGCCTTAAGGCAGATTTGCAAATAATTACACAGTTTGCCACCTCACACACAGGCCTGCCTGCTGTCCTTTCTCTCTCTGGAAGTCTTAAGGAAGTAAACTTACAATTAGCATCCCTAATGGTTCTCCATGGCACACATCTGACTTCTCTGAACAACTGGCTGAACAGCAAGATAGCTCTTAAGGCAAAGCGTGATTAGTTTCTTGAATGTGAACCTCCAAATGCACTGAGGTGATCTATATCTATCAATATCTATATTATCTATCTATCTATCTATCTATCTATCTATCTATCTATCTCTAATGTTTAAGCAAGAGGACAGAACCCTAGTGTAACCTCTAGAAATTCCACCCAGGCTTGAAGAATGACAGAAGATACCTCATGTCCTATATTAGAATTTACAAATGGTACCAAGAAAGATTTAGAAGTTAACATCAAAAAGTTTGTGAACACTAAAATTTGTAGCAATCTCCAAGGGTATTGAAGGAAGACCTTGGAGGGAACTACACCTCCTTCACACACACACACACACACACACACACACACACACACACACACACACAAAAGGCCCAATATTTTTAAACAATCATTCCTGGAAGCTGTATTCCAGTGACCCTTTGAAGTAGCAAAGTATACTCAGGATCTCATCATTCTACAGGCTAATGGGTAAAAAGTGATACCTTTCATCTTTAAAGCTTTCAGACAAACCTGCATCATTCAAATTCTCCAAGCAATTCCCTTCCCTACAGAAAAATGGCCATTTCTTCTTCTTTCTTCCTTTTTTTCTTTCTCTTTCTTTCTTTCTTTCTTTTTCTTTCTTCCTTTCTTCTTTCTTCCTTTCTTTCTTTCTTTCTTTCTTTCTTTCTTTCTTTCTTTCTTTCTTTCTTTCTTTCTTTCTTTCTTTCCTTCTTTCTTTCTTTCTCTCTTTCTTTCTCTCTCTCTTTCTTTCCTTCTTTCTTCTTTCTTTCTCTCTTTCTTTCTTTCATTTTAATTTTAAAAATGTGTGTGAGAAAGACAGAGAGAAGATGGGACACCATGAAATCATTCCCCCTTTTGTCTCCAGACATGGTGTCAGAAGTGTCATGCTGGAGAAAGAGAACGCTGCACATCAAAGTTGGTCCATCACGCTGGGCTTTCAAAGAGGCCTTCAACTGAGTTGCAAAGATTTTGGTTAAGCTAATCCAAAGGTCACATATTATTTCTGAAAACACTGGTATCAAATACTTGATGGATTTAGAAAAATCTGTGTCCACAAAGCAATAGATAGAGCTGATACTGTGACCAGTAAATTTTTTATTCTTTCATGTGATTAAGAAGATGAGCAGTGGAAAATGCACTGAACAAATAGGAAACAGAGGCTGGGATCCTTACTACTCCAATAATTTTATGAGACTCTGGATCTCAGTTATATTGGTCCATAATTGTGGGAAGCACTGCCTAACTCTAGGATGAGTATGATGCTAAAATGGAAAACAAATGTAAATACATTTTGCCAATTCTAAAACATTGTGTGTATATTAAAAAGCACTTAAGTACTATCAAAGGATGTGATAAGTGAAAAGTTACTATTTTCAATGGTAACTTTACATTGGATGATACAGAGGATATACGAATTTCATTCTTTAAAAAAAAATTTCAAACTGAAATATAGAAAAAAATTTTTAACAAATTTAATAATTTGATTTGGGCTTTATTCTTTAGTTATAGCTGGGTACCTCTCTCCCACCAGATGACAATTCATCTCTAGTATATACATACCCAGGAGTAGGGGCTAGGTCATTCCTTGAAAACTGTTGCCTCAGACAAGTTTATAAACAAGAAGAAGCCCTGTCTCCACTGTCATTCTTTGCCCTGAGGAATTGAGGAGGAAATAAGAAGACTGATTTTGATCCTGCCTTTGTCTTAGATTGCCTTTATTTAGCCCAAAACACTTTTCTTTTGGATCTTTTGTATAATATTTTCCACTCTTCTCAGTGCTGCAGGGTCAAGGGATTTTAAGCTCATGTCTTTTGTAGCCATGTTTCCAGTCCTTTCTATAAGTGTTGGTGGCTTGGTCAACTGGATTGAAATAATGAATGTAATGAATGGGTGATAAATGGGTCCTGTGCAAACATGACCAATTGTTTATCAGCAGACTAAAAAAGACCATGCACATACATAGGGCTGTACACATATTTAGAGAAGACCTGACAAGGCTCTAAGTTTTCACCTCTGGCAGACCTTGAGGCTCTGTATAAGTAGGAAGTGAGGTGAAGGCAGTGTTACAAACTGCCAGAGCATTGAAGGTGTACCCCACAACACACAGAACCATTTGGCAAAGACCGGGAGACTTGTTTTTCCAGAGGTTTAAGGAAACCTTTGTGAACTCATTAACTAATCACTAAGCTAACTGAGCAGACACTTCAGTGAGCACATATGACTTTGCAGAGTTAGTCCAGAAAAGTCATTAAGCAAAACAGCAGTAACTATTACAACAAACAACAATAACCACAAGCCATAAGGAAGGGTAAAATCTGATTTACAGAGTTGTTACAATATATTATATAAGACATAAACTTTCAAACAAAAATTATGAGACATGCATAGAAACAAGGTAAAAAAGCAGGAAAAAGCAATCAAAAGACACTGTTCTTTAGGAAGTCCAGGTGTTAGACTTATTAGACAAAGACTTTCAGTGAGTTATTTTAAATATGTTCAAAGACATAAAGGAAACAGTGTCTAAAGAACTAAAGGACAGTATGAGATTTATGTCTCACTAAATAGAGAATATCAGTAAAGAAATATAAATGATAAAAAAGAATTGAATAAAAATTCTTGAGTTGGAAAGCATAGAAATGAAAATGAAAATCTCCCTAGAGGAGCTCCACAGCAGATTTAAGCTGGTGGAAGAAAAAATCAGCAAAGTTGAAATGGCATAAAGATGGATGTGTAGATCAATTGAAACAATCACATTTGAGGAACAGAAAAACAAAAAGGAAGAAAAATTAGCAGAGCCTCAGAGACCGATGGGACAACATTAAATATATCAAATAAGCATAATGGGATTCCCAGAAGGACAAGATAGAAAGGGAGGAAGCAGAAAAAATACTTGAAGGAATAAAGGCCAAAATCTTCCTATATTTGATGAAAACACATTGATCTACAAATCCAAGCTACTCAACAAGCTACAAATAGGATAAATTTGAAGAGATCCATAACTAGAAACACTGTAATCAATCTATCAAAAAACAATGACCAAGAGAGAATCTTGAAAAAAGCAAAAGAAAAGTGATGCGTCATATACCTACAAGCCTAAAAAGAAAGATTAACAGCTGATTTCTCCTCAGAGATCATTAAGGTCAGAAGGCACTAAACCTAGGCCAAAGAACTGAACACATTTCAATTTCAAAGAAGGGAACATATTTCAATGAACACTTCATATGCAAAGAACTGAAAGAAAAGACTGTTAGATAAAAATTCTAAATCCAGCAAAACTATCCTTCAAAAATGAAGGAGAAATTGAGACATTTCTAGATTAAAACAAAAACAAAAGCAAAAAAACAGAATTTGTTGCTGGCATGGCTTCCTGGCAAGAAATACTAAAGGGAAACCTTTAGACTGAAGTTAAAGGACACCAGGCAATAACTTGAATGCATGTGTATAAAAAGCACCAGTAAAGGTAACAAGAGGTAAATGGAAAAGACAATATAAATGTACTCTTTGTTTATAACTCTTTTTTTCTATGTCATTTAAAAAAATGACATAAAGCAGTAATTATAAATCTGTATTGATGGGCATGCAGTATATAAAGATATCATTTATATGACAATAACAGCTTCAAGGAATGGGACAGGAATAGAACTATACAGATGCAAAGTTTTCATACTATTGAAATTAT
Organism: Callorhinus ursinus; assembly: GCF_003265705.2. Taxonomy (NCBI): domain Eukaryota; kingdom Metazoa; phylum Chordata; class Mammalia; order Carnivora; family Otariidae; genus Callorhinus; species Callorhinus ursinus. The sequence continues at coordinate 5,114,061 of NW_027397093.1, forward strand.
GTTGCTATTAGTAAGAACCAGATTGTTATAAATAAGATGATAACTATACTTTTCAGGGCAGTCATTAAGAATATAACTAAATATATATAAAGAATATATATAATATATAACATATACATAAAGAATATTATATAATATAAAATATATATATATATATACAGAAAAAATACAAGGGAATTAAAATACTGCAAAATATCTATTTAACACAAAAGAAGGAAGTAATGGATGAAGAGAGGAACAAGGACAGAAGACATATAGAAAACAAATAGCAATATGGCAGATGCAAATTCTACCTTATCAGTAATAATGTTAAATATAAATGAATTAATCACTCCAATTAAAAGGCAGAAATTGGCATAATAGATGCAAAAGAAAAGATCCAATTCTATGCTGTGTGTAAGAAACACACTTAAGTTTCAAAGGAACAAATAAGTTGAGAGTAAAGGAATATCAAAAGCTATACCTTGCTAACTAAAAGAGAGCTGGACTGAGTATACTAATATAGACAAAATTGACAAATTATATATTTTAATTTGAAAAAATAGGATGTTTTAAGATAATAAAAGTACCAATTAATCAAGAAGTTATAAGAATTATAAACATTTACACACCTAAAAACAGAATCTCCAAAATACATAAAACAAAAACCAGAATTAAAGAAGAATCAACATTTGAACAATAATAGCTCAAGGCTATAATATCCCAGTTTCAGTAACAAATGGAACAACTAGGCAGAAGTCAGTAAGGAAATATAAGACTTGTACAGCAATAAAAACTTATAGACATATATAGAACACTCTGTGCAATAACAGAATACATATTCTTCTCAAATTCATATGAAACAATCTCTAGAATAGACCTTATGTTAGGCCTTAAACAATGGTCAATAAATTAAAAAAATTTAAATCATTCAAAGTGTTCTCCAACCAAAATGAAATTAAATTAGAAATCAAGAACAAAAGGAAATTTGAAAAATTAATAGACATGTGGAAATTAAACACATTCCTAAATAACCATTGTATCAAAGAAGGACTCACACAGAAATTTTAAAATATCTTGAGATTAACAAGAATGGAAAAACGTAACACCAAAATTTATGTGATGAAGGTAAAACCATGTTTAGAGAAAATTTATAGTTGCAAATGCCTATATTGAAAACTGATTTCTCAGATAAATAATCTAACTTTCTATCTTAAAACACTGAAAAAAAGAAGAACGCAAAGGAAGCAAAAGGAAAGAAGTAATAAAGATCAGAATGGAAATAAATGAAATAGAAAAATAGGAAAACAATAGAGAAAATCAATGAAGCAAAAAGTTACTTCTCAGAAAAAAAATCAATAAGATTGACAAACCGTTAGTCAGGTGAAGACAGAGAGAGGACTTAACTTACTAAAATCATGAATGAAAGAAAGGATATAACTATATATATAGTTTGTGTGTGTGTGTGTGTGTGTGTGTGTGTGTGTGTGTGTGTAAGGGAATACTATGACCAATTAGATGACAACAAATTAGATTATCTACGTGAAATGAACACATTCCTAGAAACACACAAACTCCTGAAACTGACTCAAGAAGAAATAGAAAATTTGAATAGACTTAAAACAAATAAAGATATTAAGTTGTAAAAAAAAAAAATGCCCCACAAAGAAAAGCCCAGGACTAGACAACTTCCCTGTGCATTCTACCAAACATTTAAAGAAAAATTAACACAAATTCTTCACTAACCTTTCTAAAAAATAGTAAAGGATATATATCCAAAGTTGTTTGAGATTATTATTATCCTGACACATCATAAAAAATGAAAACTACAAATCAATGTTTCTTATGAATGTGGATGCAGAAATCCTTAACAAACTATTAGTAAATGGAATCTAGCAACATGTAGAAAGGATTTTATATCATGTTTAGGTAAATTTATCCCAGGAGTGGAAAATCAGTTCAACTTTCAAAAATCAATCAATGTAATACATCATATTAATGGGATGAAAGACAAGAAGCACAAGGTCATCTCAATAGATCCAGAAAAAACATTCCTAATATTCAACACTTTTTCATGATGAAGACACTCAACAAAGTAGGAATAGAACAGAAATAGCTCATCTTGATAAAGGATAGCTATGAAAAACCCACAGCTGACCTCAGACTTAATGATAAAATACTTAAATCTTTCCTCTGAAAGTCAGTAGTAAGCAAGAATGTCTACTCTTGTCACCGATATTCAACATTCTGCTGGATGTTCGAGGCAAGGAAGGTAGACAACAAAATGAAATAAAGGGCATCTGGATTGGTAAGGAGGAAGGAAAACTATATTTGCAGATGGTATGATCCTGTATTTAGGAGGAATCCACAACAACAACAATTATAGCAAATAAATTCAGCAGGCTGCAGGATAGAAAATCAATATTAAAAAATCAATTTTATTTCCATATACTTGCAAAGAAAACTCTGAAAATGTTTTTAAGGAAAAAAATATGTTCAAAATAGCATCAAGAGTAAAATATTTAGGAATGAATTTTACATAAGAAGTATAAGACTAGTCTCCTGAAAAGTACAGAATCATTGAAAGAAATTGAAGAAATCATCCTGTGCTGATGAACTGAAAAATTTGATTTTGCTTAGATAGCAAATTGATCTACAGGTTTTGATGCAATTCCTATCAAAATCCTAGCTGGCTTTCTTTCTTTCTTTTTTTTCCAGAAAGTAACAAGTTGATCCTAAAATTGTAAATTTAGGGGATATGGACTAGTCAAATGATCTTAAGAAAGAACAAATTTGAAATACACTTCCTGGTTTATTTGTTTTTTCAAGATTTGACAGAGAGAGCATGCAAGCACAAGTAGGGAGAGTGGCAGGCAGAAAGAGAGCGAGAAGCAAGCTCCCCGCTGAGCAGAGCCTGACAACCCTGGGATCATGACCTGAGCTAAAGGCAGACACCTAACTGACTGAGCCACCCAGGTGCCCCAACACTTCAAGGTTTTAAAACTTATTACAAAGCTACACTAATCAAGACTTCTGTTTAGTGGTATAAGGATGGATATGTAAAGCAATGGAATACAACTCAGAGTCCAGAAATACACCCCAAATTTATGGCCAGTGATGTTCTCCAAGGGTGCCAGGACAATTCAATGAGGCAAGAATAGTCTTTTCAACAAATGGTGCTGGAAAAACTCAAAAACCACAGGAAAGAGAATGAAGTAGATCACTTCATTCCATCACATATAAAAAGTGACTCAAAATGGATTAAGGACTTAAATATGAGGGCTAAAACTATTAAACTCTTTTTAAAAAACATACATGTAAATCCTTATTACCATGGAGTAGGCAATGGTTTTTTTGATATGACAATGAAACCAGAAACAACAAAAGAAGTAGCATACAATTGCACTTCATTATAATTTAAAATTTTTGCTTTAAGTGACACTATAAAGAAAGTAATAAAAAATACAGAGAATGATAGAAAATACTTGTAATTAGATACCCTATAAGGGTCTATGAATAAAACCCTTGAAAATATATAAAAAATAAATAATATATTAAAAAATGTAGAGAATTCTTACAACACTAAAAAAAACAACTGATTTATAAAATGAGCAAAGATTTTGAATAGATATTTCTCAAAAAAAAAGTATGCAAGTGGCCAAGAAGCACTTGAAAAGATGCTCAATTGTCATTAGAGAAATGCAAATCATACCCCCAATGACATACCATTGTACACCCTTTAGAATGGCTTTTTTTTTTTTTTTAAGAACAATAAGTGTTGGCAAGTATTTGGTGAAACTGGAAACCTCATGGTGGGAATTTAAATGCTGCAGCTTCTTTGGGTAACAGTATGACAGTTCCTCAAAAGTTAAACATGGAATTATCTTATGACCTAGCAGTTCTAGTCATAGATATATATCTAAGAGAAATGAAAATATGTCTATACAAAAACTTGTGCATGGATGTTCATCACACCATTATTTATAATGGCCAAAAAATAGAGATAATCCAAATATCCATCCATAATTTGATGACCACATGAACAATATGTAGGAGATTTGTACAATGTAATATTATTCAGCCACAAAAAGAAATAAACTACTAATATATGTTACATTATGTATGAACCCTGAAAACATTATACTAAATGGAAGAAGTCAAACTTTAAAGATCACATATTATTTTATTCTATTTATATGAAGGGTTCTGAAAAGCAAATACATTCAGATAGAGTGTAAGTTAGTGGTTTCTAAGGTGTGGTGGAAGGAAGGAATAGGGAGTGAGTGCTAATGGGTACAGCACTTCTTTTTCCTTAAATTTTTTTAATTGTTATGTTAATCACCATACATTAAATCATTAGTTTTTGATGTAGTGTTCCATGATACATTGTTTGTGCATAACACCCAGTGCTCCGTGCAGAACGTGCTTTATTTAATACCCATCACCACACTAACCCATTCCCCCACCCCCTCCCCTCTAGAACCCTCAGTTTGTTTTTCAGAGTCCATTGTCTCTCATGGTTCATCTCCCCCTCCGATTTACCCCACTTCATTCTTCCCCTCCTGCTATCTTCTTTTTTTTTCTTCCTAACATATATTGCATTATTTGTTTCAGAGGTACAGATCTGTGATTCAACAATCTTGCACAATTCACACTGCTCACCATAGCACATACCCTCCCCAGTGTCTATCGACCAGCCACCCCATCCCTCCCATCCACCCCCACGACAGCAACCATCAGTTTGTTTCCTGAGATTAAGAATTCCTCATATCAGTGAGGTCATATGATACATGTCTTTCTCCGATTGACCTATTTCACTCAGCATAACACCCTCCAGTTCCATCCACGTTGTTGCAAATGGCAAGATCTCATTCCTTTTGATGGCTGCATAATATTCCATTGTATATGTATACCACATCTTCTTTATCCATTCATCTGTGGATGGACACCTTGGCTCTTTCCACAGTTTGGCTATTGTGAACATTGCTGCTATAAACATCGGGGTGCACATACCCCTTTGGATCCCTACATTTGTATCTTTGGGGTAAATACCCAGTAGTGCAATTGCTGGATCATAAGGTAGCTCTATTTTCAACTGTTTGAGGAACCTATACAGTTTTCCAGAGTAGTTGCACCAGCTTGCATTCCCACCAACAGTGTAGGAGGGTTCCCCTTTCTCCACATCCCCACCAACATTGGTCATTTGCTGGCTTGTTAATTTTAGCCGTTCTGACTGGTGTGAGGTGGTATCTCATTGAGGTTTTGATTTGGATTTCCCTGATGCCGAGCAATGTGGAGCACTTTTTCATGTGTCTGTTGGCCATTTGGATGTCTTCTTTGGAAAAATGTCTGTTCATGTCTTCTGCCCGTTTTTGATTGGATTATTTGTTCTTTGGGCATCGAGTTTCAGGAGTTCTTTATAGATTTCGGATACTAGCCCTTTAATTGATATGTCATTTGCAAATATCTTCTCCCATTCTGTCGGTTGTCTTCTGGTTTTGTTGACTGTTACTTTTGCTGTGCAAAAGCTTTTGATCTTGATGAAATCCCAATAGTTCAATTTTACCCTTGCTTCCCTTCCCTTTGGCGATGTTTCTAGGAAGAAGTTGCTGCAGCTGAGGTCGAAGAGGTTGCTGCCTGTGTTCTCCTTTAGAATTTTGATGGACTCCTGTCTCACGTTTAGATCTTTCAACCATTTGGAGTCTATTTTTGTGTGTGGTGTAAGGAAATGGTCCAGTTTCAATCTTCTGTATGTGGCTGTCCAATTTCTCCAACACCATTTGTTGAAGAGACTGTCTTTTTTCCATTGGATATTCTTTCCTGCTTTGTCAAAGATGAGTTGACCATAGAGTTGAGGGTCCATTTCTGGGCTCTCTATTCTGTTCCATTGATCTATGTGTCTGTTTTTCTGCCAGTACCATACTGTCTTGATGATGATAGCTTTGTAATAGAGCTAGAAGCCCGGGATTGTGATGCCACCAGCTTTGCTTTTCTTTTTCAACAGTCTTCTGGCTGGTTCTGGTTCCATACAAATTTTAGGATTATTTGTTCCATTTCTTTGAAAAAAATGGATGGTATTTTGATGGGGATTGCTTTGAATGTGTAGATTGCTCTAGGTAGCATTGACATCTTCACAATGTTGGTTCTTCCAATCCATGAGCATGGAACGTTTTTCCATTTCTTGGTGTCTTCTTCAATTACTTTTCTGAGTATTTTATAGTTTTCTGAGTACAGATCCTTTGCCTCTTTGGTTAAATTTATTCCTAGGTATCTTATGGTTTTGGGTGCAGTTGTAAATGGGATTGACTCCTTCATTTGTCTCTCTTCTGTCTTGTTTTTGGTATATAGGAATGCCACTGATTTCTGTGCATTGATTTTATATCCTGCCACTTTACTGAATTCCTATATGAGTTCTAGCCGTTTTGGGGTGGAGTCTTTTGGGTTTTCCACATACAGTATCATATCATCTGCAAAGAGTGAGAGTTTGACTTCTTCTTTGCTGATTCGGATGCCTTTGATTTCTTTTTGTTGTCTGATTGCTGTGGCTAGGACTTCTAATACTATGTTGAATAGCAGTGGTGATAGTGGACATCCCTGCCGTGTTCCTGACCTTAGGGGGAAAATTCTCTCTTTTTCCCCATTGAGAATGATATTCACTGTGGGTTTTTAATAGATGGTATGTACCCTCTATCCTTATACTCTGAAGAGTTTTGATCAAGAAAGGATGCTGTACTTTGTCAAATGCTTTTTCTGCATCTATGAGAGGATCATATATATGGTTCTTGTTCTTTCTTTTATTAATGTATTGTATCACATTGATTGATTTGCAGATGTTGAACCAAACTTGTAGCCCAGGGATAAATCCCACTTGGTCGTGGTGAGTAATCCTTTTAATGTACTGTTGGATCCTATTGGCTAGTATTTTGGTGAGAATTTTTGCATCCATGTTCATCAAGGACATTGGTCGGTAATTCTCCTTTTTGATGGGGTCTTTGTCTGGTTTGGGGATCAAGGTAATCCTGGCCTCATAAAATAAGTTTGGAAATTTTCCTTCCATTTCTATTTTTTGGAAAAGTTTCAGAAGAAAAGTTATTAATTCTTCTTTTAATGTTTGGTAGAATTCCCCTGGGAAGCCATCTGGCCCTGGGCTCTTGTTTGTTGGGAGATTTTTAATTAATGGTTCAATTTCCTTAGTAGTATGGGTCTGTTCAGGTTTTCTATTTCTTCCTGGTTCAGTTTTGGTTGTTGACACATCTCTAGGAATGCATCCATTTCTTCCAGATTATCTAATTTGCCGGCATATAGCAAAATTTGCTGGCTCATAATATGTTCTTATAAGTGTATTTCTGTGGTGTTGGTTGTGATGTATCCTCTTTCATTCATGATTTTATTTATTTGGGTCATTTCTCTTTTCTTTTTGATAAGCCTAGCCAGGGGGTTATTAATCTTATTAATTCTTTCAAAGAACCAGCTCTTAGTTTCATTGCTCTGTTCGTGTTCTTTTGGTTTCTATTTCATTCATTTCTGCTCTGATCTTTATTATTTGTCTTCTCCTGCTGTGCTTAGGCTTTATCTGCTGTTCTTTCTCCAGCTCCTTTAGGTGTAGGGTTAGCTTGTGTATTTGAGACCTTTCTTGTCTCTTGAGAAAGGCCTGTATTGCTATATACTTTCCTCTTAGGACTGCCTTTGCTGTATCCCAAAGATTTTGAACAGTTGTGTCTTCATTTTCATTGGTTTCCATGAATTTTTTTAATTCTTCTTTAATTTCCTGGTTGACCCATTCATTCTTTAGTAGGATGCTCTTTAGCCTCCATGTATTTGAGTTCTTTCTGACTTTCCTCTTGTGATTGAGTTCTAGTTTCAAAGCATTGTGGTCTGAAAATATGCAGGGAATGATCCCAATCTTTTGGTACCAGTTGAGACCTGATTTGTGACCTAGGATGTCATCTATTCTGGAGAATCTTCCATGGGCACTAGAGAAGAATGTGTAGTCCGTTGCTTTGGGATGGAATGTTCTGAATATGTCTGTGAAGTCCATTTGGTCCAGTGTGTCATTTAATGTTTTTATTTCCTTATTGATCTTTTGCTTAGATGATCTGTCCATTTCAGTGAGGGGAGTGTTTAAGTCTCCTACTATTATTGTATTGTTGTCAATGTGTTTCTTGGTTTTTGTTATTAATTGGCTGATATAATTGGCTGCTCCCATGTTAGGGGCATAAATATTTATAATTGTTAGATCTTCTTGTTGGATAGACCCTTTAAAGTAGGATATAGTGTCCTTCCTCATCTCTTATTACAGTCTTTGGTTTAAAATCTAATTTGTCTGATATCAGGATTGCCACCCCAGCCTTCTTTTGGTGTCCATCAGCATGGTAAATGTTTTTCCACCCCCTCACTTTCAATCTGGACATGACTTTGTGTCTAAAATGAGTCTCTTGCAGACAGCATATCGATGGGTCTTTTTTTTAATCCAATCTGATAGCCTGTGTCTTTTGATTGGGGCATTTAGCCCATTTACATTCAGGGTAACTATTGAAAGATATGAATTTAGTGCCATTGTATTGCCTGTAAGGTGACTGTTATGGTATATTGTCTGTGTTCCTTTCTCATCTATGTTACTTTTAGGCTCTCTCTTTGCTTAGAGGACTGCTTTCAGTATTTCTTGTAGGGTTAGTTTCGTGTTTGCAAATTCCTTTAGTGTTTGTCCTGGACACTTTTTATCTCTCCTTCTATTTTCAATGACAGCCTGGATGTAGCATTTTTGGCTGCATATTTTTCTTGTTTAGTGCTCTGAATATATCATGCCAGTCCTTTTGGCCTGCCAGGTCTCCGTGGATAGGTCTTTTGCCAATCTAATGTTTCTACCATTGTAGATTACAGATGTCTTCTCCCGAACTACTTTCAGGATTTTCTCTTTGTCTCTGAGACTCATAAATTTTACTATTAGATGTTGGGGTGTTGACCTATTTTTATTGATTTGAGGGGGGTTCTCTGTGCCTCCTGGATTTTGATGCCTGTTTCCTTCCCCAAATTAGGGAAGTTCTCTGCTATAATTTGCTCCAATATACCTTCTGCCACTCTCTCTCTTTCTTCTTCTTCTGAGATCCCAATTATTTTAATGTTGTTTCATCTTATGGTATCACTTATCTCTTGAATTCTGCCCTCATGATCCAGTAGTTATTTATCTCTCCTTTTCTCAGCTTCTTTATTTTCCATCATTTGGTCTTCTATATCGCTAATTCTCTCTTCTGCCTCATTTATCCTAGCAGTTAGAGCCTCCACTTTTTATTGCACCTCATTAATAGCCTTTTTGATTTTGATTTGGTTAAATTTTCATTCTTTTATTTGTCCAGAAAGGGTTTCTCTAATATCTTCCATGCTTTTTTCAAGCCCAGCTGGTATATTTAAAATCATCATTCTGAACTCTAGTTCTGACATCTTACTAATGTCCGTATTGATTAGGTCCCTTGCAGTGAGTACTGCCTCTTGTTCTTTTTGTTGAGGTGATTTTTTCCATCTTGTCATTTTGTCCAGAGGAGAATAGATGAATGAGAGAACAAAATGCTAACAGGGTAAAAACGACCCCAGAAAACTATACACTAAAAAAACCAGAAGATACCTAAATCCGGAGGAAAAGAAAGGGAAAGAAAGAAAAAAAAAGGTAAAGATAAAAAAAAAGAATATGATCAAATATGATCAGGCTGGTGGATAGGTCAGTGCCACACACTAGATTTTGGGTGTATTTTCATCTGTTAGGGGAAACTGCCTCCCAAAATTTTAAAGAAAGGAAAACTTATATATGTACAAAAATAAGGGTCAATATGATGAAGGGATGGAATATGAATATAACGATGAAAATTATAAACAATTTTATAAAAGGAATTTGTAAGATAAGAAGTTGGTTGAAAAAAGAAAGAAGAGGATTAAAAAAAAAAAAGGTAGAGAATATGATCAGGCAGAAGACTAGAACAAAGCCATACACTAAAGATTTAGGGTATATTTTGGTCTGTTAGAAGAAACTGTATCCCAAAATTTTAAAGAGAGAACAACTTACACATATATACCAAAAATAAGGTTAACTACTATGAAGGGATAGAATATGACTCTAAAAATGAAAAACAAAAAAGATTTTAAAAAGGGATTGATAAGATGTTGGTTGAAAAGGGGAAAAAGAAAAATTAAAAAAAAGAACAAAAAGAACAAAAAGAAAATTAAAAAAAATTAACTTTGAAAGACTAAAGAATCATGGGGAAAAAAGTCATAATTCTATGTGCAGTATTCCCCTAGCGCTGTAGTTTTGCAGTTCTCACTGATCGTAAACTTGGTCTTGGCTGGCTGTTCTTGTTGATCTTCTGGGGGAGGGGCCTGTTGCCGTGGTTCCCAAATGTCTTTCCCAGAGGCGGAATTACCCCGCCCTTGCCTGTCCGGGCTACATATTCTGCTTGGGTCTGCTCTTGGGAGCTTTTGTTCCCTGCAAGCTTTCTGCCCAGCTTTGGAGGATGAGAGTGAAAATGGCGGCCTCCCAATCTCTGCCCTGGAGGAGCCGAGAACTCGGGGCCCCGCTCCTCAGTGCACCCCCAGAGAAAAGCAGTCACTCCCGTCTCCCCGGTCTCCAGCCACACTCCGTGCTCACCTGGCCTGTGACCGAGCTTTTTTATCTCTGGCACCCGACCCCATGTGGAGTCTCCAAATCCAGCAGATCCCTGCGGTGTGCCTCCCGGCGGAGGAAGGGGAGTCTCCCCAGCTCTGCCACTTGTTGGGTCCCTGCTGGAGGAGCAGTGGCCTGACTGGGCTGCGGATCACAGTTTATGGCCACCCCAAGCTGAAAGCCCGCGCCTCTGCTCCATCTCTGCGGTCAGCCTCCCTGCTCCAATCCTGCTCCAATCCCTGGGAGCTCTGTCCCACTCAGGCACCCCCGGTCTTTCTGGTCTTAGATGTTGGGGTGTTGACCTATTTCTGTGTTGGGGTTCTCAGGAACCCGAGGTTCCTGAGACCACACTGTCCCTCAAGGGTTCCACCCCCTGCTTAGGCACTGGAGTGATGTCCCTCAGCGGAGCCAACTTCTAAAAGTTCTGATTTTGTGCTCTGTTGCACTATCACTTGCCAGAAGTGGCCAACGGAGGCCCCCTCCCGCGCCGTCTATCCTCCTGAATATTGCCTCGGATTCACTCCTCCATATGTCCTACCTTCCAGAAAGTGGTTGCTTTTCTGTTCAGAGAGTTGCTGCTATTCTTTTCTTCGATCTCCTGTTGAGTTTGTAGGTGTTCAGAATGGTTTGATCCCTATTCAGCTGAATTCCTGAGACCAGATGAAACCCAGGTCTCCTACTCCTCTGCCATCTTGCTCCTATCCCCCAAGGTCAAATATTCTTAACAAACTTTAAACTGTTTTTAAAAATACAAAAATATTTAATGCTTGTTAAATACCTCTTATATATAGGCACTTTACATATATTATTTCATTTATACCTAAAAATATCCCTTAGGATCTTACTCATAATGGAAAATCTCAGGTCCTGCTCTAAATCAAATCTGCATTCTACTAAATCAAAATCTGCATTCTAACAACTCTACCTACTTCCTGTGATTCTTACACATTTTCACACTTGAGAAACAATGATGAGGCTCCCATGAAAATATCCTGTAAATGTAGTGAACATGGACTACCAAATATCAATGTTCCTTAATATACGTGGCATCAGCCACATACATTCAAACCAGGATGAAATTGTGCATTCTTCCTATATCATGACTTTTCCCTCCTCCCCCAACTCTAAGGATCACTCCCTTATAGTAAATGTGGGGAAATGACAGATTTATATCAGGTCTATTAAGGGGTCAGAAGCCCACTGGATGACCTGTTAAATGCTTCTCTGGCCCCCATACCTAAGCTCCATTACTTTATGGCTGTATCCACTCCCCTCACTCCAACACATCACTGTCTCAAGGCTGTCTGGTTAGGTCCCTTTACTGATGGTGAAGGTAATGGAGGGAAAGACATCACAGCATTTCAGAGCAGATAACTTGAAAGAACCCTATTAGATATATCTGTTCTGAAAAGTCTGTGAGCCAGCAGTTATGTTGGGTATTTCTGACTTTCTTTCCTCTGCAGTCCACTGCTTTCTACCATGTTGCTCCACTCAGTCTAACCAGGAGCTCTCTTCTTCCTGCATTGCTTCTTGAAAATCTACACTTTTCACCACCTTATTCAGGGCGAGTCTACTCTTTTCTTAGCCACTTTCTGAAGGCTCCTTATCCACACCCAAGTGGCTCATCGACGTGTTTTCACTCACAAAAGTGCATCATAGGAGAAGGAAACCATTTTGCTCTCTGTAAGAGTTATATGTGATTGCATTTGGCTGTGGCTTTAAGTAAATTATTTCCCACCTTCAGCTTAATGGATTTATCTTGTGAGAACATAAATACCTTGTATTTGTGAACCTAAAATATGAAAACAGAGTGTGACTAAAGAGTTCAAGGAGATGAGAGCTTAAACAAGATTCAGATAGCACTTATTCTAAGCAGACCAAGACACAGGGCTTTGGATATAGGCTGTGAACCAAGCAGTGGAATTTCAGGAGTACTGTGGCTTCCTGGCACAGAAATGAGCTAAGCATAGATTTATTAATTAGAAAACACGCAGTACTAGGTAAGGTTGGTGCAGACATACACAGAATTTTCCTTTTGTCCTTACTTCTTCCTCTGGTCCTTTTTCTAAGCATTTTTTCTTTTTTCTTTTTAAACAAGTAATCTGACAGAAGGAAGTTGAATTAGCCAAACATAAATCATAATGCCAAAGGTTTACTAAAATTGGAACAAATCTCAACTTACTTATAGCATAATTCTTATATAAAACTGTTTTGGACATATAGTTGACACACAATATTACATTAGTGTCTTATATAAAATGTTTTAAAAAGTTTTCTTTTGTTAGATTCCCAAGAAAGGAAAATATTGTTCTAGCCATCACACTGTTATGAACAGTGGGTATTTCCCCCCTCCCACCCACCTTCCCTCCTTTCCTTCCTTTCCTTTCCTTCCTCCCCTTCTTCCTTCCTTCTGTTGACCAAGAAGAGGCTGTAAAACAACCAAACGCATTTATCTAGGGTCTTAGGAATTGCAATCTGGCAGACAGAACAGACCAAAATTGAAAGTATGTTCCAGATTGCAAGTGGGGAGGACAGACTAATACAGACAAAATCCCACAAGGTTATATGAGTTCTTTTGAAGGAATTATGATTGGTAATGACAGAGTTAAACTGACTAATACACAATTGGTTATTCCCTTAACCAATGCTACATTATCTATGTGTCCGTGCAAAGTAGAAGGATGTGTTTCAGGAGGCAGAGGAGGTGCAACCAACAAGTTGTTATCCACAAACATTCATGGTGTCTACCAATTGAAAGAGGAGAGGTGCATAGCCTTGCCTCTCACTGTCTGCCCCACCTTGTTTTGAATGACTTTTAGCAATGCTTACTTCACTTTGGAATTTCCTTGAGCCCTTCTTTTTCCTCCCTTCCTCCCTCCCTCCCTTCTATCCTTCCTTCCTTCCTTCCTCCCTTCCTCCCTCCCTCCCTTTTTTCCTTCCTTCCTTCCTTCCTTCCTTCCTTCCTTCCTTCCTTCCTTCCTTCCTTCCTTCCT
>NW_027397093.1:5127690-5167911 GCF_003265705.2 Callorhinus ursinus
CCTTCCTTCCTTCCTTCCTTCCTTCCTTCCTTCCTTCCTTCCTTCCTCTCTTTCTCTCTTTCTCACCCTCTTTTACAAACGCAATATGTGAAAAGTGATATCCCATTTAATTTATGTTTCTTTGACAATTTTTAACCCAAGTATCTTTTATTTTTATTTTTTCAGAGGTGGGGAAGGGCAGAAGGAGACCGAGAGAGAGAATATTAAGCGGGCTCCATGTCCAGCATGGAGCCCAGAGTGGGGCTCAATCTCACGACACTGAGATCATGATCTGAGCTGAAATCAAGAGTCAGATGCTTAACCAACTGAGCCACCCAGGTATCTTTCAATTTATATATTTGCTTGTATTTCATTTTCCATATTAATGATTACAAAGCATTATAAATGATATCCTGCTTCCAAATGTATGTATTTAGAATTTTTTTCTCTAGTAAATATTTAGTTTGTTTTTTTTTTCTGTAAGTACTTGTCAGGTAATTATAGTAGACAGTGTTGGTGTTCTGCCCAGATCCCCTCACACCTTTTTACCATTTTTGTATGACCCTCCACTAGCATCGGTGTCCTCTTGCTCTCAGTGGGGTGCATTGTCCCTCTTCCTTGGGAGACTGCCAGAGCCTTCTTGACTGGACATGCATAGAACCTGAAACATCTGGGAGTTACATTCCCACCAAGGATGCCCTAAGCCTTGACTAACTAGAGCAAGAGTATGAAAGTTCAATTCTTCTTGTTTCAAGTTGGCACAAATTCTGGACCTAACTTATACTCCATTTCCCCTATAGCATTTGGCTGAAGTCTTTTTTCTGTGAGACTTTTTGCCCCAGATCACACACTTGCTAGGGTCTTTACTTTTCTGTTCCAGTTTCCCTCACTTCCCCTGAGAGTGCACACCAATCTTCTGGGCTACCTAACCTGTGGTAGTAATGCTTAATGGTGAAGAAAGGAGAGAAGGACTACTTTGGAAAGAGGTAAGTTGTGGAAAGTCAAAAGAATCAAAGCTACAATGAAACTTTGCATGACATCAAGTAAAATTCATTCCTCATTTTTTCATATATGAAAGCTGATGTGGACTAAGAGAGAGTGTGTGGTTTTTGCCCAAGATCACACAATCTGGGCTATACACACACACACACACACACACACACATATCATATGCTATCTATATCATCTATATGTTTTATACAATTATATATATGAGATATATATATTTATGTATATGCATACACACACATATATATATTTGACCACTTATAAAGGATCAGGATAACACCTGATTCTGGAGCCATATTTCTTTGAATGAAGATCCTGGCTCTACTACTTCTAGTTTTATGATCTATGGCATTTCTTTCAGCCTCTCTGCTTCAACTGCCTTGACTATAAAGCTATATCATATGGTTAAATTATTAAATGAAATAATATATATTAAAGGATTCAAACAGTTACTGACATATAATCATTACTGAGAAAAAAATTACTTAATTCCATGTTCTTTATATATATCATGTAAACGGGAGCTAGTTTAAAATGTTATTGTAACTTTTTTTCACAAAGCTCTTCAATGTCATTTCCTTTTATTCTCACAAAACCTTTATATTTCTAAAGAGGAGCTTGAGGCTTCACATAGAATCATCTGAATGTTTTGCAACCTGGTAGAGTTACCTTTCCCCTATCTCAGTTATGAATGATAACAAGGAACAAGAACACAAAAGGACCAAGATATAGAAGGCAAGTGACACCTCCTGTGGCTGATCCTAAGACAGACTTATTGATGCAACTTGGAATATCAATAATGCTAAGTATAGGTCCAATAAACCACTCTAGCCCAAGCAATTGGCAACTGGGTGGTTGTGCTCAGAGAATTTATTGCAAAGTCCATGAGCTTCTCTTGCAAGGTGAAAGAAAACCTGGAATAATCTGACAACCAGATAATTCATTGTATGAGGGAGAAGGAACACAATGTGGATTTCTACATGTGTGAAAATATCTGTGAAGCCAAGCCTGCTTAATTTTTAACAAGATTCAGTGGCTGCATCCTACATGCAACTTGATGATCTGATCATATAATCATATGATGGCCATTATAAAAAAAAAAAAAGACAGTGTCATAGGAACTACAGAGTGGAAATAAATACACTTTCCTCAGATATTCTGTCAAGCCAAATTGAGGTTACTTTAACATTTGAAATCTGATTAAAACACCCAATAATAAACCTGTTAAGAGTACCTGATTTCCAGATCCCCATGTGAAGCCTCAGCAACTAAATGCTAGAATAAATTTTAACTCACAGCCAGAAACAAGACCAAAATGCCATTTCAAATGTTCAAGAAAGCCTAGCTCACATAAATTCCCAAAAAACAAATTTGTATGGAATTCACAAGCTGTGTTGTATCATATAATTTTCCTCTTCCTTTCGCCTTTTTGTCTGCCTTTGTGTCAAAGATTTGGCTCATGAATATACTTAAACATGGAACAAAATTTTACCAGAAGACTTTTACTACTAAATAATGAAATCCCATTGAGAACTTTCAGGGTAGCTGAGGAAGAGATCATTCTCACAAACACACAATTTCAGGGCTGCCATATTCTAGGAGAAAGATGCTTTTCTGACTTCCTACTATTCAAAATTCATGTAATATAAAAATAATTCAGGCAAATATGGCAGGCAGATCTCTTTAGCAGCCATGTTGCAATAGTATAAGTGCAAGTTACACTTCATCCAGTTTTGCAGCTTTGTAATTATGCAATTCTCAATGAATTTTTAATTTTATTAAATTCACATTACTTTCCATTTTGTGTGTAAAGGCAGACTTTATTACTATTTTATATACTGTTATTTCAAATGTGCATAAAATGTACCCATCTCTTATAGATAAGTGTGGAAGTGTTAACCACAGAAGACAACTTTTGGAGAGACTCAAGGTTTTCCTCTCAAAATCTTGACCCTCCTTCTCCTGCCACATAAAAGAAGTAGATTTTCATAGTTCAGAAATCAGTTATGGAGGCTCCTGGGTGGCTGAGTCAATTAAACATCTGCCTTGGGCTCAGGTATGGTCCCAGGGTCCTGGGATTGAGCCCCACGTCGAGCTCCCTGCTCAGCAGGGAGTCTGCTTCTCCCTCTCCCTCTGCCTCTCCCCTCTGCTCATGCTCTCTCTCTCTCTCTCTCTCTCTCTCTCTCTCAAATAAATAAAAAGAAAAAAAATCAGTTATGTCCCAAGGATATGAAAGGTAAGGGAGAGACATTGGCAAGGATGACTACTAGATTTCCAGTTTGGTTCTCTGGATGTATGATGGTGCCTTCCTTGAGAAAAAAGATACTGGAGCAGACTACATTTGTGGAGTTCAGGAATTTGGTTTAGGGTATATTGAGTCAGAAGGCCTGTGTAGCAATATAGTAGGCAGTTAGATGTAAAATTCTGTAGCTCGGGACACCTGGGTGGTTCAGTCGGTTAAGCATCTGCCTTCTGCTCAGGTCATGATCTCAGGGTCCTGGGATTGAGTCCCACATCAGGCTCCTTGCTCAGCGGGGAGTCTGCTTCTCTCTCTGCCTGCCACTCCCCCTGCTTGTGCTCTCTCTCTCTCTCTCTCTCTCTGACAAATAAATAAAATCTTTTAAAAAAATAAAATTCTGTAGCTCACAGAAAGCATAAATGTGTATATAAACTAAAAGTGCCAGATTTTTGTTTTACTTGTATTTATTTTGTTTGGTATTATTTTTATACTCCTTGAAAAATAAAGGAATAAAAACTCTGAACATGCCAGGGCCGATTCCACCTTTACTGATCCTCAAGATCCATGTGGAAATTTCTCTAAGTATAAATCAAATATGACTTGCCCTGATGAGAAACAAATAGACTTTGATGGGCTGATATTCACCTCCAAATTCACAGGTATTAGAAGACAGACTATCTTTTGGCTGAGGATTATGTACAATATGCACGATTCATCTGCAGGCACTGCATGCGTGCTGAGTTATGGAAAAAAAGTCTGAGGTACAAAAATTCTTATCATATATCCTGAGCCATATGGAAAACAAAAATAAAACCAAAGATTATTCCTCTGATTAAAAAATGTTCTTATTATAGCTTAAATTAGATTCTGCCTATAGAAAACTTGGGAAATTTGAAGACAGTATTATACTCTGTAGTCATATGTTTTTGAGAACTGAAATTACAGTTTAAACTATTTTATTTCTAAGCATTAGTCTGCCAAAAAAGAAAGTTACACTGTCTGAAAAATTTTCAACTTTGATAGAATAGCCATTATGATATTTGGGGTTTTCTTGAAGGATACCGATTAAATCATCCCATCTTAACCCTGTTCTCTCTATAGTGCCTTTTATTCCAACCCATATTAAAATCAAGCCACTTCATTTCTATTGATGTGTGATGCTAACTCAGCTCTTCCTAGCTGGGATTCTTTTTCTAGTATCAGCTCTGTTCTCTGCCAAGTGATTTAGAAGCATAAACCCAGAAATCTAGACTCAGATTATGACCATTTGCAAGGCTAGTAACTTCAGTGGTGGAAGCCAGTGCACTAAATCAAAGCACAGAAGTGCAAGTATTTGCCTGACTGGACAGGAAGTTTATAAATGCTGTATAATCACAGTGCCAAAGGATGAAGATAAATGATTCCATGTAAGCCAAACGTTATGTTTTGGTTTGTCTTGAACATAAATACATGTCTGGGAGAGTAAGAGAAGTCTGTTAGAAATAACTCCAAACAAAGGAGTGGGCTTGAATCCCAGCTCTGTGTCACATTAAGCGTGAAGCTGTAGACAAAGAAATTGCATGTCTATGAATTTAAGAGCATCTTCTGTAAAAGGGGGTAATAATGCTTTGTCTGCATGATCATTGAGGGGATGAAATATCATACAGTATATGGGTGAGGCGTGCTCCCTTTGGCATACTTGTACGAAGATAAAATGTCATGAAAATAATGGTCCCAGGAAAGAAAATGTTTAGAACAAATGTTTTTAGGTAAGTCATTCTGGGAGAAGAAATAGAGCCACAATAACCACTACAAAGGTGAGTCACCACTCACTTTTCTGAGACGGCAGCTCATTTTAAATTCTTCCAAAGATATGGGACACATATACTTAGGCATGTGTCATCTTAGATTAAATGGTCTTCAGATCCAGGCACTGAGATGCTTCTGCCTACTTTCATGGATGAAGGTGCAAATGATATCAAAGTGACTCCCTCTTTAGAGCAACCCATTTCTATAGGAATTCTTGTCTTTCATCCAAAGAGAATTTGTATGGAAATGGTCTAGGGGCTATCCACCATTCAGTTCTCAGTATGGCTCCTTCCCTCCAAAATTTGTCCATTACCTGTGCATGAAATTTGTGCATCTTGACTGTCTCCTCCCTGCTGTTCATAGTAAGACACTTGATCTCTTTTGTAAATGGACAGTTGGCAGGGTTATTTTTGTTTATTTGTTTGTTGTTTTTGTTTTTGTTTTGCTTCAGTGCTTGAGACCTGGTGTGAACAATGCTTAGTTTTCAAGCTGTATCTCCTGGTATGTACATAAGGCATTCATATCCATGCTGAAATTGTTAATTACAACATCACTTTAAGGACTTAGTTAAAAGACTTTCCGTGAAACCCCCTGCAACAAGAGCATTTTCTCTCCTCAGTCCATTCTTTTTTTTAAAAAAAGATTTTATTTATTTATTTAATTGACAGAGAGAGAGAGAACGTGAGAGGGAACACAAGCAGGGTGAGTGGGAGAGGGAGAAGCAGGCTTCCAGCTGATCAGGGAGCCCGATGTGGGGCTCGGTCCCAGAACCCTGGGATCATGACCTGAGCCAAAGGCAGTCACTTAACCAACTGAGCCACCCAGGCGCCCTCCTCAGTCCATTCTTTATGAACATTTTTCACAAGAGATAGAGCCAAAATTTTTTCACTTTTCCTTACAGAATGGGAGAGAAAGGCTAAGTTGTGGTTTGTTGGGTCTATAGTCTAGAAATAATTATTTTTTAGTTGTCTTTCCTCTTCCTTATGTGCATATCAAGGCCAAATTTATCAGAATTTCATCCTGTTTTCTGTCTTCTAAGAATTTGGTCTTCTCTGGAATCTATTATAATTCCTTCTTCTCCTTGACTACTAGTAATTCATAGATAAATCTTGTCTTCAATGGCTGTAGCTTCCTATAGTTTTTATTTCCTGATAAATGTACCCCCTTATATTGTGCATGCTGACTTAAGCCATTAAGCCAAATGATCCTACAAAGCACCATCAGTTGGAGTTTAGTACAAGCAAGCCAGAGTACCTTGTCTTCATTGATGATAATGGCCTGAGGATTCTTCCTCTTTTCCTTCACCTTTTGTGCCTTCTTCTGTCCAAGTCTACTTGTGTCTGGACCCTTTGATTTTCATATATGCTCAATTCCACTTTTGCAATTTGTAATTGTTCCCTCTGCCACCTCCTCCCCCTCCTCCTCCCCCCTCTTCTTCCCCCTCCTCCTCCTCCCCCTCCTTCTTTTTCCTGCCTTGATCTTGATCTTACCCCTACTCCTGAGATTTTCTTTTTTTAACAATCCCTACTGGTTCTGTTCACTTCTGATTTCTTTAAGCAACATCACCTGTCAGAGTATCAGCTCCCTGGTATTTAAATCCTCACCTCGAGCAGTGTTCTAGCTGGTCTTGTTGGACGTTATTGAATTCTTGTTCTGTTATTTTGTTTTAATAGTCTTATTTCATCTCTTTTTTTTATTGTATGCTGCCCAATTTTATTTTTTAGAACTAGGCACCAAATAAATAATAAATCATTTACTTTATATGTCAAATGCTTGAGCCAAAAACACCCATCTGAACTTTAATATAACTGTCTCAAATTCCACCAATCAACATGTAAACATAGAGAGATCACTAACATAGAGAGTGATTAAGGTTGGAGAATGAAATGTTCTTGATATCTCCCTCTTCTCCCTGCTGAGTTCAAAGGACCATTATCTTTTGAATAGAACAACTTAAAGTCAAGTCTTTCCTTTCAGGCCAGAAAAAAAAAAAAAAGGCAGTGTTTAGTATGATAAAATCTCATGACAAAGAAACAATGAAAAGTCCACAGAACTTATTAACATGTGGTAATGAATTTGTGTACAGTGTATGCATGCAACTAAACATAATTTGGGAGTAATTGGAGGAGAGAGACACCATTCCACTTGAATTTCAAACTTTTAGATATTAGAAGAGTTTCAAAGAAATAGAATTTTATCATTATAAATACATCCACTAACACAAACTACTGGTAAATTACTTCTAAACTGATTTCTTGCCAGATCTGATTTAATAATTAAAGCATTCCTTACTCTTAAATGTTTCTTTAAAATGGCCAGGATGATGAATAAGACAGGATTTTTTCCTCAAGCAACTTGTAGCCTAGAAAACAAATAGATAGAATTCTATACAAGCACACAAACAGGGACAAAAGCTTGAGACCAACAGTGACCCCAGGTGAGGAGCACACAGAGTTCTACGAACCCAAGAAAGTGACCTCACTTGCAAGGGAGCCTTGAACTTATGCACTGTGCTTGCACAATAAATGTTTCATTTCAGCCACATGTTGTATTGTATGTCAGAGAATTATGGAAAATTTTAAGAAAAAGTTGGAAAAGACCTTAGAAACTTCCAGATTTAGAAACTCCTCATTTTACAGATGAGAAAATTTTGAGATGAGCTCTGAAAACAGGAAGAGGTGAACGGAAGAAAGAAAGGATTCCAAGTAAATTAAAGAACACAATCACCCCAATATTTATAGCAGCAATGTCCACAATAGCCAAACTGTGGAGGGAGCCCAGATGTCCATCGATAGATGAATGGATAAAGAAGATGTGGTGTATACATATATATATATATATATATTCAGTGGAATATTACTCAGCCATCAGAAAGGATGAAATCTTACCATTTACACTGATGTAGATGGAATTGGAGGGTATTATGTTGAGCAAAATAAGTCAATCAGAGAAAGACAATTATATGGTTTCACTCATATGTGAAATATAAGAAATAGCGCCAGAGATCATAGGGAAAGAGAGGGAAAACTGAATGGGAAGAAATCAGAGAGGACAACAAACCATAAGAGACCCGTAACTATAGGAGACAAACTGAGGGTTGCTAGAGGGGAGGTGGGTGGGGGGATGGGGTAAATAGGTGACAGGCATTAAGGAGGGTACATGATGTGATGCGCACTGGGTGTTATATGCAACTGATGAATTACTGAACTCTATATCTGAAACTAATGATGTACATATGTTGGCCAAGTGAATTTAAATTTAAAAAAAAAGAAGACAATCATAAGTAAATAAGGAAAATAGAGGTGGGAATTATTGGGTTTTTGAGGGAACAGGTCCTCTTGGAACAGACATATTTTAATTAATTAATTGATTAATTTGTTTAAGTAGCTCCACACCCAGCATGAAGCCCAACGCAGGGCTTGAACTCAGGACCCTGAGATCAAGACCTAAGCTGAGATCAAGAGTCAGAGGCTTAACCTACTGAGTCACCCAGGTGCCCCTGGAACAGTCATATTTTGAACACCTGTTCTATTTAAACACCTCAACTTTCAGGGCTTCCTCTGTCTTCTGATTCATCTTTGTGATCTAACATGTACAATTTCAGTGAACTGGATAAAGTAAGCCACCACTCACTTTAGGTTAGACTGGATTGGTTTTAAAAAGTGAGTGGAGGTCACCCTGTGGAATTCTGGTTTCATGGTCTGTTGTGACATCAGCTCTCACCACATTCTATAAATCACTCACATTGGCTGAATGGGTCCAACTGGAGCTCTTAGGATGGCAATTGAATATATTCATTCACTCAGAAGTGGTAATTGGACATCTATTATGTGGCAGGCCTTTAACTAGGTACTGGGATGAAAACCAGTCAAAATAATAATTAAAATAATTCCAATCTTTTACTTGTATCTGTCAAAAAAATCTTAATCATATAACAATAAACTTGACAATAGTCATCTCTTCTCCTTTCTTCACAACCTCCTCTATGCTTGGGAGATAATGGCTCATCACCACTCTGAGGCTCTGCCTCCATCCACACAGCACCTCCAAGGTGGCCTCTTTATTCCTCTTTCTCCCACCTTCTCAGATCTGTACCATATAGATCAGCTTAGCCTCATTCTATTTCAACTCTGCCCCCCTCCCCCATTTCTCAGACCCAGCCCTCCTCTGCAGTTTTTTGATACATCTAGAAGTCCTGAAATCCATTTTTGTAGGAAGTCATACACTTGAGAGGGTGGGGGAGGATGGAGAAGTCAAGCAGGCAAAGATAACTTTGTCCCAAGGAACTGGGAAGCGCATGGGGTGGGAGGTGGTTAGAACATCATAAATTCCCATTTTGTTCACTCCTTTCACTGCCTTCCCTTCCTCTATTTATGTTTCACCATTGACACAGTGTTTTCCTGGTCAATCTTTGCAGACTCTCTCCTCTTTCACACACATGCATGCACACACACCCTCCCCCCAAGTATAATGTGACTCCTGAAAGTTACAATTATTTCTATGATAGCACACCTCCTTATTAGGATGCATGTAAATACTACCAGGTGTAGTCTGTTTATAACCTTCTAAATATCTTTCCTCCAGACTTGAAATTGGTGGGTGGATGGCTTCTCGGAGAACAGAGACAACACTATAGGTACCTCCCACTGAAATTCTCTATGTATTAAACTTGCTCAAGGGTATATGTTTACCAGTTGACAACCCTCCCAGTTTCCAGCTGCCACTAGATGTCCCTCCTAGCCAATGCTGAAATGCAATCACACTTTCCATCCTTCTTGGGGTCTCTGAAGTGTAAAAGGCTATATGCTCAGGTACACCTGCCTAGCGCCACCAGTGTGAACAAATTAGAGGGGACTATTTCCAACCTGATCTTGATTTTGCCTCTGGGTGTGTCTGTGTCACTCTGATGGGGATTGAGGGACTTGTTTATTCATACTAAATCAGACATGGCTTCTTGGTGGCATTTCTTTAAGAGTCAGAGTTGTAGCTGCTTTATTTCAGCCTTGTTCTAGCCTCAGAGTACCTCGGATCTGAACTTCATTACTCGTCCCTGCTTCCCAGTCACCACATCCCCCTTTGTCTCGTGTCTGGATTGATTTTGAGGCTCCTGTAGTAATAATGTGGTCCAATATGTTTTATTAATCTTGTGTCAAATATACCCCATGGTATATTTTTGTCATCCCCTTCCTTGTCTGCTGTGGAAACTGTGACCTTCCTCTTACCAATCCAATATGGCAAAGGTGATGGGATGTCATTCCCATGGTTATGGTACATTGTGTGGTAAAGATGAAAGGATTTTACAGATGTAATTAAGGTTCCTAATCTGTTGACTTTGAGTTAGTTAAAAGGCAGATTATCCTGGATGGGCCTCACCATATCAAAAATTAAAGCTTATTAAAAATAAGCTTTTTAAAAGAGGATTCAGTCCATCCCTGAAGTTAGGAGCTCCTAATGGCAGAGATTGTCATTCATTCTCTCTCTCCCTCTCTCTCCCTCCCTCTCTCTCTTTCTCTCTCTTGCTGTCTTTGATTAATCAAGCTGCCACGAATTCTACAGTTGTAAGAGCCCAAGCTCTGCCAACAATGTGAGAGAGCTTAGAAGTGAATCCTTTCCCATTCAAACCACCAAATAGAAGCACAGTCTACTCAACACCTTGATCTAAGCCTTGTGAAATTCTGAGCTCAGGAACAAGGTAACTTGTGCCCAGACTCCTGATCCACAGAAATGGTGTGATAAGAAATGAGGACTATTTTAGGCTGCTAAATTTGTGGTAATTTGTTATGCAGAATGTAATATCGCTACTCATATTAAATGCATTCAACTTAGCTGCTGAACCAGAAGTCTCTATTCTGCAACCCATCCAAATGTTACATACTCCTGTTTTTTTGTTTGTTTTTATTTTCTTGCTTTTGGTCTAAATACAAAAATGTAGGGCACTTATCCTTGTTGCTGTCATAAAGCTATTTTTTCGCATAAGAATTCTATTACTATCATGCATTCCTTTCAGTATTCTTCAAAAAAATATCAGTTTAATGGTCCCTTAAGTATTTTTGCATGTAATCGATAATATTTCTAACTCTCTGAGCCTGAGCCTCTTTATCATTGTTCTATGGATTATTTTTGCAGCAACACCTAATCCCAACAATAAACTGCTTGTTTTCTTTGTAGCTTTGCAGTTTGGTTATCTCAGTCATGCTCCTAGTAGTGGATGGGGCTCAAGTTTTCTTGTTCTGGGACCATGTGTCTTACTGTTTTCTTCTCAAAGTGGACAGTGAGAGTGTGGGAGAGCAAATCGACACATGGATATCTCTTAACATTTCCACTCAGAGGTGACACAAGGTTATTTTTGCCCACATTCCATTTCTCAGAGCTCTATGGACTGAATTGTGTCCCTTCTAAAGTTTATATGTAGAAGCTTTAACCCCCAGTGTGATTGTGTCTGGGCATGGGTCTTTGGGAGGTGATTAGGTCATGAGCATGGAGATCTCATGATGGGATTAGTGTCCTTATAAGATCAAACATCATGAGATCTCTCCTTCCTCTCTCTTCCTCTCTCTCTCTCTCTGCCACGTGAGGATATAGCAAGAAAGCAGCCATCTGCAAGCCAGGAGAGTCCTCACCAGAATCCAACCATTTTGGCACCTTGATCTCAGACTTCTAGCCTCCAGAGCTGTGAGAAATGAATTTCTGCTGTTTAAGTTACACATCTTTGGTATTTTGTTGTGGTAGTCCCAGTTGACTAAGACACAAAACACTTGGCAAAACCCAAAGTAAGCAGACAGAGAAGTATATTTCAACCCACAGGTGTGGAAGGGAGGAGGAGTATATTCGTTAATAATACAATGAATGGTGTTACAGGTGCCAAGATCATGTTTCAGCTCTTGGCATGCTACTACTACTAATGTCTTAACTTTAAATTTACTAGTAACCTGTATCATCATCATTCCAGAGTCTAACTGATAGGTTATCTGATCTTGATCATGAAAGCAAAGCAAAAGTCTTAAACAGATAAAATAGATAAGACCTTTTCAGGATATCCATGTGATATCATTTGGTATCTACCAAGTTTGGAGGAAAAATAAAACAACACAGATCATAAGCTCCAGCTGTATAGTTCATTCTGTATAAGGTACTTTCCTAAGTTTTGCTCAATTTAGAGAACATATTGCATAAGTTTGTATTTCTGGTTAAAATTTTAAGAACTACATAGAATCTTTTTCCAAACTATGAGCATATTACTTATATTACTTGGATATCATCTCAAGAACTCTTCAACGTTTGTCATAATCCCTGATTTGATGGACCCTTCGTCATCAGTTCCATTGTTCCAACAGCCTAGCAGTCAGGATGAAAATACACTTGTTCTTCACATTTACAGTGACAACTTTCATCCTGATAGATATAGCTAGGTGCTGGAGCTGAAATCCCAAATCCTGTATATTAGTCCTTCAGCATAGTACCTCAGGAAAATAGAAAGACGATTCGGCCCCAGAATGATGTTATTCTGAAGAAACCTAGTATTTACCACCCAAAAGTAAAGAAACATACAACTCTTTTGCTTTTGCTTCCCAAAAGATATTAGAGGGTCTTCTTATATTAACTTTGGTCACAGAAACTTGGGTCAAACCATTTTCCTATCAATGCTCTGAACAACTCTTGTATGGGTTTTTTTCAATTCTCTCTCACCTGTAGTACAGGTACCTCTATCACATTCTCATGGCTTGTCTGCTTTTTTTTTCTTAAAAGATTAATTAAGTAGTTAATTAATTTATTCATTTTTAGGAGTGGGGAGGGGCAGAGGGAGAGGGAGAGAGAGAGTCCCAGGCAGACTCTGTGCTGAGTGTGGAGCCCCACACAGGGTTCAATCTCATGACCCCGGAGATCATGACCTGAGCTGAAACCAAGAGTCCCAAGCTCCACCCACCAGGGCACCCAGGCGCCCTGGCTTGCCTCCTCTTATGTATATTGACTTGTCCTCTCTTGTAAGATAGTAGCATCCTTGCCCTTGCAGAGGGGCCGAAATAGGAAACAAACAGGGCCACGGACACATAATTCTTTTAGTTGATTTGGGATGGGGGAGTCTGTGAACACACGCCTGTTTATTTCAACCCTCAGCGTGGAGTTTTAAGGTCTAATTGATCATTTTTTAAAATTCAGAAACCAAATTCTGGAAAAGACTTTAAGGTCATAAGATAAAGGAATGATGCTAAACATGGCCAGGACACAGGACTCCATGTAGACACGTTGAGTCAGACTGTTACAATCTATTTGGTTTGTTCTAAAGATAATGCCACCATATATTCATTGCTGTAACTTCTACTGAACAACACTAAAGAGACACTAAAAGTGTCTCTTAAGAATGTATTCCTGGGTGCTTGGATGGCTCAGTTGGTTAAGCGACTGCCTTCGGCTCAGGTCATGATCCTGGAGTCCCGGGATCGAGTCCCGCATCGGGCTCCCTGCTCAGCAGGGAGTCTGCTTCTCCCTCTGACCCTCTTCCCTCTCGTGCTCTCTATCTCTCATTCTCTCTTTCTCTCAAATAAATAAATAAAATCTTTTTTAAAATTTTTTATTGTTATGTTAATCACCATATATTACATCATTAGTTTTTGATGCAGTGTTCCATGATTCATTGTTTGTTCATAACACCCAGTGCTCCATGCAGAACGTGCCCTCCTCAATACCCATCACCAGGCTAACCCATCCCCCTACCCCCCTCCCCTCTAGAACCCTCAGTTTGTTTTTCAGAGTCCATCATCTCTCATGGTTTGTCTCCCCCTCTGACATACTCCCTTTTTCTTCCTCTCCTGTTATCTTCTTCTTTTTCTTTTTTCTTAAACTATGTTGCATTATTTGTTTCAGAAGTACAGATCTATGATTCAACAGTCTTGCACAATTCACAGCGCTCATCGTAGCACATACACTCCCCAAAGTCTATCACCCAACCACCCCATCCCCCCCACCCCCAACCACTCCAGTAACACTCAGTTTGTTCCTGAGATTAAGAATTCCTCATATCAGTGAGGTCATGTGATACATGTCTTTCTCTGATTGACTTATTTCACTCAGCATAACACCCTCCAGTTCCATCCACGTCGTTGCAAATGGCAAGATCTCATTCCTTTTGATGGCTGCATAATATTCCATTGTGTATAGATACCACCTCTTCTTTATCCATTCATCTGTCGATGGACATCTTGGCTCTTTCCACAGTTTGGCTATTGTGGACATTGCTGCTATAAACATTGGGGTACACATACCCCTTCGGGTCCCTACATTTGTATCTTTGTGGTAAATACCCAGTAGTGCAATTGCTGGATCGAATGGTAGCTCTAATTTCAACTGTTTGAGGAACCTCCATACTGTTTTCCAGAGTGGTTGCACCAGCTTGCATTCCCACCAACAGTGTAGGAGGGTTCCCCTTTCTCCGCATCCCCACCAACATTGGTCATTTGCTGGCTTGTTAATTTTAGCCGTTCTGACTGGTGTGAGGTGGTATCTCATTGAGGTTTTGATTTGGATTTCCCTGATGCCGAGCAATGTGGAGCACTTTTTCATGTGTCTGTTGGCCATTTGGATGTCTTCTTTGGAAAAATGTCTGTTCATGTCTTCTGCCCGTTTTTGATTGGATTATTTGTTCTTTGGGCATCGAGTTTCAGGAGTTCTTTATAGATTTCGGATACTAGCCCTTTAATTGATATGTCATTTGCAAATATCTTCTCCCATTCTGTCGGTTGTCTTCTGGTTTTGTTGACTGTTACTTTTGCTGTGCAAAAGCTTTTGATCTTGATGAAATCCCAATAGTTCATTTTTGCCCTTGCTTCCCTTCCCTTTGGCGATGTTTCTAGGAAGAAGTTGCTGCAGCTGAGGTCGAAGAGGTTGCTGCCTGTGTTCTCCTTTAGAATTTTGATGGACTCCTGTCTCACGTTTAGATCTTTCAACCATTTGGAGTCTATTTTTGTGTGTGGTGTAAGGAAATGGTCCAGTTTCAATCTTCTGTATGTGGCTGTCCAATTTCTCCAACACCATTTGTTGAAGAGACTGTCTTTTTTCCATTGGATATTCTTTCCTGCTTTGTCAAAGATTAGTTGACCATAGAGTTGGGGGTCCATTTCTGGGCTCTCTATTCTGTTCCATTGATCTATGTGTCTGTTTTTCTGCCAGTACCATACTGTCTTGATGATGATAGCTTTGTAATAGAGCTAGAAGCCCAGGATTGTGATGCCACCAGCTTTGCTTTTCTTTTTCAACAGTCTTCTGGCTGGTTCTGGTTCCATACAAATTTTAGGATTATTTGTTCCATTTCTTTGAAAAAAATGGATGGTATTTTGATGGGGATTGCTTTGAATGTGTAGATTGCTCTAGGTAGCATTGACATCTTCACAATGTTGGTTCTTCCAATCCATGAGCATGGAACGTTTTTCCATTTCTTGGTGTCTTCTTCAATTACTTTTCTGAGTATTTTATAGTTTTCTGAGTACAGATCCTTTGCCTCTTTGGTTAAATTTATTCCTAGGTATCTTATGGTTTTGGGTGCAGTTGTAAATGGGATTGACTCCTTCATTTGTCTCTCTTCTGTCTTGTTTTTGGTATATAGGAATGCCACTGATTTCTGTGCATTGATTTTATATCCTGCCACTTTACTGAATTCCTATATGAGTTCTAGCCGTTTTGGGGTGGAGTCTTTTGGGTTTTCCACATACAGTATCATATCATCTGCAAAGAGTGAGAGTTTGACTTCTTCTTTGCTGATTCGGATGCCTTTGATTTCTTTTTGTTGTCTGATTGCTGTGGCTAGGACTTCTAATACTATGTTGAATAGCAGTGGTGATAGTGGACATCCCTGCCGTGTTCCTGACCTTAGGGGGAAAATTCTCTCTTTTTCCCCATTGAGAATGATATTCACTGTGGGTTTTTAATAGATGGTATGTACCCTCTATCCTTATACTCTGAAGAGTTTTGATCAAGAAAGGATGCTGTACTTTGTCAAATGCTTTTTCTGCATCTATTGAGAGGATCATATGATTCTTGTTCTTTCTTTTGTTAATGTATTGTATCACGTTGATTGATTTGCGGATGTTGAACCAGCCTTGCAGCCCAGGAATAAATCCCACTTGGTCATGGTGAATAATCCTTTTAATGTACTGTTGGATCCTATTGGCTAGTATTTTGGTGAGAATTTTTGCATCCATGTTCATCAAGGATATTGGTCTGTAATTCTCCTTTTTGATGGGGTCTTTGTCTGGTTTTGGGATCAAGGTAATGCTGGCCTCATAAAATGAGTTTGGAAGTTTCCCTTCCATTTCTATTTTTTGGAACAGTTTCAGGAGAATAGGTATTAATTCTTCTTGAAATGTCTGATAGAATTCCCCTGGGAAGCCATCTGGCCCTGGGCTTTTGTTTCTTGGGAGATTTTTGATGACTGTTTCAATTTCCTTAGTGGTTATAGGTCTGTTCAGGTTTTCTATTTCTTCCTGGTTCAATTTTGGTAGTTGATACATCTCTAGGAATGCACCCATTTCTTCCAGGTTATCTAATTTGCTGGCATAGAGTTGCTCATAATATGTTCTTATAATTGTTTGTATTTCTTTGGTGTTGGTTGTGATCTCTCCTCTTTCATTCATGATTTTGTTGATTTGGGTCATTTCTCTTTTCTTTTTGATCAGTCTGGCCAGGGGTTTATCAGTCTTGTTAATTCTTTCAAAGAACCAGCTCCTAGTTTCGTTGATCTGTTCTACTGTTCTTTTGGTTTCTAGTTCATTGATTTCTGCTCTGATCTTTATGATTTCTCTTCTCCTGCTGGGTTTAGGCTTTATTTGCTGTTCTTTCTCCAGCTCCTTTAGGTGTAGGGTTAGGTTGTGTATTTGAGACCTTTCTTGTTTCTTGAGAAAGGCTTGTATTGCTATATACTTTCCTCTCAGGACTGCCTTTGCTGTATCCCAAAGATTTTGAACCGTTGTGTTTTCATTTTCATTGGTTTCCATGAATTTTTAAAATTCTTCTTTAATTTCTTCGTTGACCCATTCATTCTTTAGTAGGATGCTCTTTAGCCTCCATGTATTTGAGTTCTTTCCAACTTTCCTCTTGTGGTTGAGTTCTAGTTTCAAAGCATTGTGGTCTGAAAATATGCAGGGAATGATCCCAATCTTTTGGTACCGGTTGAGACCTGATTTGTGACCTAGAATGTGATCAATTCTGGAGAATGTTCCATGGGCACTAGAGAAGAATGTGTATTCCGTTGTTTTGGGATGGAATGTTCTGAATATGTCTGTGAAGTCCATTTGGTCCAGTATGTCATTTAAAGTCTTTATTTCCTTGTTGATCTTTTGCTTAGATGATCTGTCCATTTCAGTCAGGGGGGTGTTAAAGTCCCCCACTATTATTGTATTGTTGTCAATGTGTTTCTTTGCTTTTGTTATTAATTGCCTTATATAATTGGCTGCTCCCACGTTCGGGGCATAGATATTTACAATTGTTAGATCTTCTTGTTGGATAGACCCTTTAAGTAGGATATAGTGTCCTTCCTCATCTCTTATTACAGTCTTTGTTTTAAAATCTAGTTTGTCTGATATAAGGATTGCCACCCCAGCTTTCTTTTGGTGTCCATTAGCATGGTAAATGGTTTTCCACCCCCTCACTTTCAATCTGGGGGTGTCTTTGGGTCTAAAATGAGTCTCTTGCACACAGCATATTGATGGGTCTTGTTTTTTAATCCAATCTGATAGCCTGTGTCTTTTGATTGGGGCCTTTGGCCCATTTACATTCAGGGTAACTATTGAAAGGTATGAATTTAGTGCCATTGTATTACCTGTAAGGTGACTGTTAACTGTCTGTTGTCTGTGTTCGTTTCTGCTCTTTGCTGCTTTTAGGTTCTCTCTTTGCTTAGAGGACCCCTCTCAATATTTCTTGGAGGGCTGGTTTCGTGTTTGCAAATTCCTTGAGTTTTTGTTTGTCCTGGAAGCTTTTTATCTCTGCTTCTATTTTCAATGATAGCCTAGCTGGATATAGTATTCTTGGCTGCATATTTTTCTCGTTTAGTGCTCTGACGATATCTTGCCAGTCCTTTCTGGCCTGCCAGGTCTCTGTGGATAGGTCTGTTGCCAATCTAATGTTTCTACCATTGTAGGTTACATATCTCTTCTCCCGAGCTGCTTTCAGGATTTTCTCTTTGTCTCTGAGACTCATAAGTTTTACTATTAGATGTCGGGGTGTTGACCTATTATTATTGATTTTGAGAGGGGTTCTCTGTGCCTCCTGGATTTTAATGCCTGTTTCCTTCCTCACATTAGGGAAGTTCTCTGCTATAATTTGCTCCAATATACCTTCTGCCCCTCTCTCTCTCTCTTCTTCTTCTGGGATCCCAATTATTCTAATGTTGTTTTGTCTTATCGTATCACTTATCTCTCGAATTCTGCCCTCGTGATCCTGTAGTTGTTTCTCCCTCTTTTTCTCAGCCTCTTTATTTTCCATCATTTGGTCTTCTATATCGCCGATTCTCTCTTCTGCCTCATTTATCCTAGCAGTTAGTGCCCCCATTTTTGATTGCACCTCATCAATAGCCTTTTTGATTTCGATTTGGTTAGATTTTAGTTCTTTTATTTCTCCAGAAAGGGTTTCTCTAATAACTTCCACGCTTTTTTCAAGCCCAGCTAGTATCTTTAAAGTCATGATTCTGAACTCTAGGTCCGACATCGTACTAATGTCCGTATTGAGTAGGTCCCTGGCTGACAGTACCACCTCTTGTTCTTTTTGCTGAGGTGATTTCTTTCGTCTTGTCATTTTGTCCAGAGGAGAATAGATGAATGAGAGAACAAAATGCTAACAGGTTTACAACGTCCCCAGCAAATATACTGTATACAAATCAGAAAAGACCTGAACCCAGGGGAAAAGAAAGGGAAAGAAAGAAAAAAGAAAGAGAAAAAAAAAAGAAAAAAAAGATAAAAACAAAAACAAAACAATACAAAAAAAGCAGACTATGATCAAATATGATCAGGCTAGTGCATAGATCAGTGCCACACACTAGATTTTGGGCATATTTTGGTCTGTTAGAAAAAAGTGCCTCCTAAAATTTTAAAGGAAGAAAGACATATATGTACAAAATAAGGGTTGATACAATGAAGGGATGGAAGATAACTGTAAAGATGAAAATTATAAAAGATTTTATAAAAGGACTTGGTAAGATAAGTTGTTTGAAAAAAGAAAGAAGATTTAAGAAAAAAAAAAGGAAAAAGGGAGAGAATGTGATCAGGCAGGAGACTAGAACAAAGCCATACACTAGTGATTTAGGGTATATTTTGATCTGTTAGAGGAAACTGTACCTCAAAATTTTAAAGAGAGAACAACTTATATATATATGCCAAAAATAAGGGTAACTACTATGGAGGGATAAAATATGACTCTAAAAATGAAAAATAAAAAATGTTTTTTTTTTTTTAAAAAAGGGATTGATAAGATGTTGGTTGAAAAAGGGAAAAAGAAAAATAAAAAAAAAACAGTCAACAAAAATTAACTTTGATCAAATAATGAATCATGGTAAAAAAAAAAAAAAAGCCACGAATCTATGTGCAATATTCCCCTAGCGCTGGAGTTCTCCCGTTCTCCTTGATCGATCAACTTGGTCTTGGCTTGCTGGCTGTTTGTGCTGATCTTCTGGGGGAGGGGCCTGTTGCTATGGTTTCCAAATGTCTTTGCCGGAGGCGGAATTGCCCCGCCCTTGTCGGTCCGGGCTAAGGAAGCTGCTCCGGTTTGCTCTCAGGAGCTTTTGTTCCCTGCAAGCTCTCGGTACAGCCTTGGAGGACCAGGGCAGAAATGGTGGCCTCCCAATCTCCACCCGGAGGAGCTGAGAACTCGGGGCCCCGCTCCTCAGTGTGCCCCCAGAGAAAAGCAGTCACTTCCGTGTCCCCGGTCTCCGGCCGCACTCCGTGTTCACCCGGCCTGTGATTGAGCGTTGCTATCTCTGGCACCCGACCCCACGCGGAGTCTCCAAACCCAGCAGATCCCTGCAGTGCGTTCCCGCACCGCTCCTCCCCGGGAAGGAAGGGGAGTCTCCCCGGATCTGCCGCCTGCTGGGTCCCTGTTGGAGGAGCCATGCCCCGACTGGGCCGCAGATCACAGTTTATGGCAACCCCGAGCTGAGAGCCCACGACTCTGCTCCGTCTCTGCAGCCGGCTTCCCCGCTCTGATACCTGGGAGCTCTGGTGCACTCAGGCACCCCCGGTCTCTCTGTGACCCCAAGGGTCTGAGACCACACTGTCCCGGGAGGATTCCACCCCCCGCTTAGCCACTGCAGCGACGTCCCTCCGCCGAGCCAACTTCTAAAAGGTCCGATTTTGTGCTCAGCGGCTCTATCACTTGCCAGAAGCGGCCGGCGGAGGCCCCTCCCCCGCCGTCTATCCTCCCGAATATCGCCTCGGATTCACTTCTCCGCACGCCCTACCTTCCAGTAAGTGGTCGCTTCTCTGTTCAGAGAGTTGTTGCTACTCTCCTGTTCGATCTCCTGTTGAGTTCGTAGGTGTTCAGAATGGTTTGATCCCTATTCAGCTGAATTCCTGAGACCAGACGAAATCTAGGTCTCCTACTCCTCTGCCATCTTGCTCCGCCCCCTAAATAAATAAAATCTTTAAATAAAAAAGAATGTATTCCTATTTCTCTTCTATCTGATGGTCCTTTAAACATTTGTTGACCACTCATGCATATTATTGGACTGAATAAATATCGCTTCAAATGCTCCTATGTGATGTGGACTTAAGTGTCCTTATCATTCTGATTGTCCTACAGCAAAGCAATACTTATCTGTAAGTTTCATTGTTTGCCCTGTCCTCTGGTGGTTAGATAAGCAAAGTGTAGAAGAGGATCCATTAAGTCCCTGTCCCATTAATTCAGTTTAAATTTTGGAAGTATTTTGGGAGGGAGAATACTATAGTTTTGTTTTGTTTTTTTTTAATTGTGGATCTTTTTTTTTCCTTTTTTTATTATGTTATGTTAATCACCATACATTGCATCATTAGTTTTTGATGTAGTGTTCCATGATTCATTGTTTGCGTATAACACCCAGTGCTCCATTCAATACGTGCCCTCCTTAATACCCATCATGGCTAACCCATCCCCCCACCCCCCTCTCCTCTAGAACCCTCAGTTTCTCAGAGTCCATAGTCTAAACGAAATAGCATAGTTTTGTAAGAGCTCCAACTTAGAATTGAACTACCTGGATTCATAGCCAGCTGTGTGCTAGATTTGTCAATAAATCTATACAATGCTAATGTCTTGGAGTTTTGCAGGATTCCAATGAGCTAATGCTCACAAAATCGTCCGTGATATCTGGCATACAGTAAGAACTTAGCTAATATAAATTATTATTATTTTACTACTCTGAAAATAATAGAATAAAATTTCAGGGTAATGTCTGGTTCTGGCCATGACAAGATAACTAACATCAGAATTAAGCAATTATAACAGGTTGACAAAGAATAAAAAACAATGCTTTGCAGATGCTGTATCTCCAACAATCCAGTTTTAGAACTTATAGGCAGCTTAATTTCCTCGCATCAGATATTGCATTCAACATTTTAAAATACTGTTATTGCCTCTTTATCATATCCCCTGTGGTCAGTTCTACTTACTCAATGAATCCCATTGCCAAAACAAAGACCTCTCTTCCACACTGTCCATTGGCATTAAAAGGAACCTACTCAGACCCAAAGATTATCTTTGAAGAGCTACAATTTGACCTCTTTGAAGAACATCAGAACAGTAGCAGCAATAATGGCACCATTGGAGTGTTTCCTCTGTGCCAAGCATCAGACTTACACATGCACATACTCCCTCACTCCCGTGATCTTGTTCCTGGTTTCTGCATCAATAATCTGAGCAGAATGACTGTAACAGTGATAAAAATGGGCAGCAGCTGCTCAACTCCCTCAGCCACAGAGACATTGGAGGGATCAAAAGTCTCTGGATGTGTCTTTTCCAGGATCTGCCACATTTGCCAGCAGGATTTGCGTTTGTGATCAGGACGGTTTCATAAGCACTCTTTTCCCCCATTGACAGTATTCCCACAAGGCCATTCCAAATATCAGCTCAGCGTCCCTTTGGCAACTACATTATAACTCTTAAAGTTTCAATAGGATTTTAATACTAAAAGGTGCTTTCATAACATTATCTCATTTAAGACTCACCAAAACCCTAGAGCAAAGAACCTTTAAAGAGCTTAGCAACACTTGTAGGGAAGAAGGCCTCGTGCTAGGTCACCCATCAGGTGAAGGAATCAAGGCTGGAGTTCATATCCTTGTGCGGTGCGGTCCCTTCACATCCCACCACACAAGGCCACCTTCTCAGAGCCTTGGCCTGGGAGCCACCTTAGGAGCCACCTAAATAGGAAATCTATTTCTACCACTGACTCTGTGTGTGACCCTGGGAAAGTCATAGGACCCCTCTTAGTATCTGTTTCCACTTAAAAAATGGTCAAGAAACCCCCATCCCATAGAGTTGATGTTAAAGGCGACAGTGGGCATAAAAGCACTTTTGTAAACTTGCAAGTGTTTAATGGAGGTTTGTGGGAGTTCATCATGTAAATATGGAATGTGAGCGTAATGTTTTCCAGAGATTTAGGACTCATTTCCATACTGTCAGAGTGATAGTTATTGCCTGATCATTGCTTTCCACAGTTTGACTCACCATCTCAAAGTATGAGCCTAATAGAAATATATAGACAACTTTTAGCCATTGGCAAATATTTAAACATAAGATCTGACTTTATTTTTCAGTTTGGGAAGTCTTTTGCAATATCTCTTGATTTCTTCTATTCATCTTAATTTCTTCTCCACACTCTTGCAGATGAAGAAAAGCTAATAAAATAAGAGAATTGATTTTGCTTCCTTAGAACCCTTTTTTTTTTTAGAAAGAGAGAGCATAAGCTGGGGGAGGGGCAGAGAATCCCAAGCAGATTCCACACACAGTGTGGAGCCTGTCGTAGGGCCGGACCTCATGATCTGAGATCATGACGTGGGCTGAACTCAAGAGTCAGCAGCCTAACCGACTGAGTCACCCAGGCACCCTTAGAAGTAAAATTTTTAAAATTTTATTTTATTATGTTAATCACCATACAGTACATCATTAGTTTTTGATGTAGTGTTCCGTGATTCATTGTTTGCGTATAACACCCGGTGCTCCATGCAATATGTGCCTTCCTTAATACCCATCACAGAGCTAACCCATCCCCCCACCTCCCTCCCCTCTAAAACCCTCAGTTTGTTTCTTGGAGTCCATAGTCTCTCGTGGTTCATCTCTCCCTCTGATCCCCCCCCTTCATTTTTCCCTTCCTTCTCCTAATGTCCTCCACGCTATTCCTTATGTTCCACAAATAAGTGAAACCACAGGATAATTGACTTTCTCTGCTTGACTTATTTCACTTAGCATCATCTCCTCCAGTCCCATCCATGTTGATGTAAAAGTTGGGTATTCGTCCTTTCTGATGGCTGAGTAATATTCCATTGTATGTATGGACCACATCTTCTTTATCTATTCGTCTGTTGAAGGGCATCTCAGCTCTTTCCACAGTTCGGCTATTGTGGACATTGCTGCTATGAACATTAGGGGGCATATGGCTCTTCTTTTCACTACATCTGTGTCTTTGGGGTAAATACCCAGGAGTGCAATTGCTGGATCATAAGATAGCTCTATTTTTAATTTTTTGAGAAACCTCCACACTGTTTTCCAAAGTGGCTGTACCAACTTGAATTCCCATCAACAGTGAAAGAGGGTTCCCCTATTAGAAATACATTTTTAATAAATATAGAAAGTTGCATAGTTGGGGTGGGTGATTAGTGCTGTTCTGTATTTTCTCGATGCTCTGCCCAAGCTTAAAGGGCATAGAATTGATGTAAATTATAAAGTGTCATAATTATTTTATATTATTATTATTATTGTTTCAAAGAGTACTTCCTAATCTAATTGAACTTGCTTGGGAACCTCAGACTTAAAACAGAAGTTAACAAATGTCTTCTTCTGTAAAGTTCTTTAATTCATTTATTCACGGAACTTTATATTCTGGTGAAAAAAAATGTAAGCATCAACCAATCAGCTCAGTACTTTTGGTCAAGTGCTTCATCTACACAAAATAGTGCATAAAGTAAAAAAAAAAAAATTAAGGAGTGTTTTGCAATTTTCAACATGTCTTCACCATATACATATATTATCCACATACATAAATCATACACATATCAGGGAAAAATGATAAAATGTCAGTGTGAGAATTGGCTGGCTGTATTTGCTTTATATGGCAGTGCCATTGGTAAAGTGCTTAGGATTTGTCCGTTGTACATCTTCTTTCCAAATCACAGTAAATGAGGCAAAACCGTAAGTGAAGTCTCCCAATTCCACTAATCCCATTCAAGTTCATAGGGCAGGATTTCAAGATCTATAGCAACAAGAAGCATCAATCATAGCTAAACAAATATTGCTATTTTTAAAAGGTGCTTGTTATTCAGTTTTCCAGGCCTTTCTCTTTCTTTAGCTAATCAATCTATCCTCTTTCAGTATAATCCATCCCGTGGAATTAGAGCAAATTGGTTTAACACTTCAAGCAGATTATAGAGTCAATAGAAGAATTAGCAAAAAGAAAGTTAGTGCATTCACCTATAGGTGCTTGAAATTGTTTTTCTTTAATAACTAATGCTGGAAATGCAACGGAATATAAGGGAGTAAACCACTAGCTTTACATAAATTCAAGAGTGAAAACAGTGTCTGCTTTCTTTCTGTTGGTATGCTGAAATATCCTCCACTTTTATAAATATTTTTCCTCAACCCTCATACTCTCTGGAGCTTTCTCTTTCTTCTTCCACCCCTATACTCCTGAATCCAGCAGACTTCCTACTGGCTGTCTCTGCATCCTCAGCATTTACTCATTCTCTGACTCCTTTTACAATCTAGCTTCCACTCCTTTTCTCTCATTAAAATCACTAGCTTTTAACAGGGCCACAAAAGGCTCCTTGAGACCAAAAGCTATGATCTATTTTCTATTCTTTTTCTCTTTGATCTCTGCAGAGTTCTGATTTATTTTTCACTTTTTCTTCCTTAGAATTCTCTACTCCCTTATATTCCTTAGCACTACCTTCTCTTTACACTCCTACCATCTTTTGATGTTCTTCTCCTGGGCTTCTGGCCTGGTCCCTACCCCTTATATATATCCCTCCACCAGAAACCAATTTTCAATTTTCTGCTCAAAGAAGACTATACACCCTTCCTTTGAGAGTTCAGTCATCTATTAATGTTTTCTTCACTAAGCAATCATTTATTACATTTCTAACATGATTCAAGATATGTGTTAAAAACTATGGGATACAAAGATGAAAGTTGTTTAAAAAAGAGCTTAATTATCAAATTACCACCAACATGATTATATTCTTTCAAATATAAATATATTACTCTCACTTCCTTTGTGAGTGCCAACGTATTACATCCCTGGGCATCAGTGCTATAGCTTCACACTCAAAATATACCTAAAAATGAACTCATTCACTGTTTTCCAACTTGCCTGATCCTCTGAACTTTGAGATCTCCAAGATATGGCATGGTCTCTGTTATTCAAGTGCCATGTCATCGTTGACTATGATTTCTCATATCACCACCCTACACAAGTAGTTAGTATTTCCTATCAATGTGTCTGAGTCACAGCTATTGCATCTTTTCCTTCCTTTTCAACCTCTACTGTGGTTCCCTCATGTTAACTCAGAGCAATTGAACTGTCTTGGGGTATCTAGAAGTTGTGCCCAAACCCTGCTCACCCTCTACTTCCAACCTCTTTCCTTCTTTATTGCTAGAATCATTTAGAGAAATACTAATTAGAATCAATGTTCTCAAATCCTCAATAATTCTGCACTGTTTAAAGAAACACAAAGTTGAGGGGCCCTCTACAAGCGAGTCCCAATCTGTGTTTCCAGCTTTACCTCTAGTTGTTCTTTTTCATAAACTTGAAGCACTTTATTGAAGGCATTCTAGATCACACCACTAAAAGTTCAGTCTCAGGTCCTTTTCATGTGCCGAGGCTCATATTTGGAATATGGCTTTGTCTTCTCTGTTCTATTGATCATTCTACTCTATCCAGATAGAGTAACTTGCCTTTTACCAACTTACATATCACTTTTGCCAAGTTGTACATCCTTTGTTTTATTACACTCCAGCCTTTGATCCCTTCCCATAACTGATGTTATGCCCTACTTATTATCTTCACCATTTATTTGGCACTGCATTCATAGATTCTCTAACAATTCTTATATTTCACTCAAGAAATATGAAATATAGAAAATTAAGAATATCTGGTAAGATAGATAGTACAGTAATAGCCTAGCTTCTCAGAAACCAATTATCACCAAT
This sequence comes from Callorhinus ursinus, assembly GCF_003265705.2. NCBI lineage: Eukaryota > Metazoa > Chordata > Mammalia > Carnivora > Otariidae > Callorhinus > Callorhinus ursinus. The sequence goes on from NW_027397093.1 coordinate 5,154,074, forward strand.
ATTTTCTGGTCTGTTTAATTCTACTGTGTTTTCAAACAATGCAAATATGTGGTTCTCTCTCTCTAGTTGGGTCTTTGGACTCTCGAAGCCTGGTCTGAATTTTATTCCTTTTGTTTTCTCAGTGCTTGATATCTAGAATGCACTCAATTAAGGGTTCGTTAATATTGAATGTTGGATGTCAATTACGAATGTAGCAAAAATTAAAATTATATATTTATTTGTGTGTAACGATTTATATAATTAACATTTGTACTGTTAAAAAACAAAATTAAACTGAGTAAATTCAAAGACCTAACTGGCTTTCTTCAACAATTCATGAGTGGGCAGCATACCACCTAGCCTGTGGAAAGTTCTGAGGAGTTGTACACCTGGAAGTTTTTATGGGAAGGGGGTGGGAGGTAAAGAGGTTATTAGCAAAAGAAAAGAAGGTATTGTTTCAGGCAGGACACCTTATTTTAGGGGGAAGGGAATGGCAGGGTTTTTATCATGCAGATTACCTCACTTGTTGATCAGGAAATTTCAGATTGACTGTTAAAAGGTCATATTCCTGGGCTAGGTTGAAACAAAGTCTTGGCTTGCTGTTGTTAGTGGCAAGTTATTCTATTTTGGGCTTTTTTCCTTTTAAACTGTACCAATAGTTAGCATACATCATGATAGTTGGGGGTATATCAGTTCTGTTTAGTTCTGTCTACCTAACACCTACCGCAGTACTCAAAACAGTATAAACTTGTTGAATAAATGAATGTATTAAAATCAGGCATGTACTAGGAGGCATGTACTATAGGGGGTTCATATGGAAACCTCTTGTGAATCATCCATTCATATCAAATTATCTCTTATACAGTCTTTAAATAGATATTTACTGTCAGCTGATCATATAGTATGCAGCCAGTGTAATTTTTCTAATGATAGTAAATATTGTCACAACCAATATTTGGTTATGTGAGAGAGAAAGAGAAGAAAAGAAGCAAAATTTCCATTCTGGGACCTTCAAAACCCATCAAAGCGATGAATGCATTAAGTACTGGGGCACAATTGCATATAATTCACTGATAGAAATGTATTAACAGTGTATAAATCAGATATACCAAAAAAAAGAATATTTATTTTCAATTCAGTTCAAAACAGTAAGAATAACTATGAAATGGAAGAAATTAACATTTAACCAAACTATAACCTAACCCTTGTGTTAACAAGCTTATTTTGGTCCCCATCGTCCCAGACTATATAATAGTAATGTCATCCAAACTGCCTTCCACGCCCCACCTCTTCCAAGGGAATGGCCAGAGCCCCAGGACAAGGACAGTCTCTGAGCTGCTGGTTTTCTTTTTGTTGTTGTTGTTGTTTGAGAGAGAGAGAGAGTGAGAGAGAGTGTGTATGCGCCCTGGTGCATGGCGGGGGCGGGGGGCAGGGGGGAGGAGCAGCGGGAGAGAATTTCAAGCAGATGCCACACCCAACAGGGAGCCCATCTTGGGGCTGGTTCCCAGGACCCTGAGATCATGACCTGAGCGGAAATCAAGAGTCAGATGCTTAACTGACTGAGCCACCCAGGCGCCCCCTGAACTGTCGTTTTAAGGGGAACAAAACGGAGTGTGAAGAATGAAGAGTTAATGCTCTATCTACAGGTTTTACTCTCCTAAGGTCCATTACTTCATCCACTCAGTGTGGTCAGCCTCTCTTGGAATTCATGATTGGGGGTTCTTTACTTTCTCTTCATTGCTGGTAGAAGCTAACCACAGAGTCTACTTCACCTTTATTTAAAGTTGTAAGCCTTCCTACATTAGATAAAATGACACTTTGAGGCATAGAAGCAAAACTCAGATTTTTAGGGTAAGTTCCAGAGCTAATGGCCAGCAGTTCCTTCCTCCCACCTGATTGGCCTGGCACAGTTGTCTTCATCTCTACTTCCTCTGGTGGTCCCGAGTCTCTGCGTCTGCCTATGGTCCACGTAGTTGGCTGGCTGGGTTGAGGTATGATTCAGGATTAATTCCTGAGAACTCCCCATTTCTCAGTCTCCAGTTGAAAAAAGAAGATCATGAGGTACTTGTGGGATGAGAGCAGCTTGTGTAGGAAAACAGATGTCTGACTTCATCAGGCTTATTTGTGTGGGTGTCTGCGTGCGTGTAATTGCATCTGCCAAAGAGGCTTGAAAACTGCCTATTATTTGATGCACACACCTCAGAACAGTGCCGATCAGCAAAGAAGATTTGCTTTCCCAGAACGACAGCAGCAACTGCAGCAGGAACAATCACAGAAAACCAACCAAATTATTGTTAAGCCACTCCTACATCGATGCATCTCAAACACTGTGATTACACATTTGTATGAAACCGATGTGAAATTTGGCCATGGCCGCTTTTTCTAGAATAATTACAGACCAGGGGTCCATAGGCAGAACAGGGGTAGGCTTCGTTTTAATTCAACCTCTTCATTTTGCTGGGGGAAAAAAAAAAATCCCAAGGTTTTAACTGGGCATGAGATCAGACCAAACATCCACAATTAAGTCAGTGAAAGTGCTAATATTACACCCTATCTCTTGTCTAAGTCCAGTGATCTATCCCCTCCACCAAATGGTCTTTTTCCCCTTCCCAAATTGTTCTAAGTTCTAGTGATCTTTCTCATTTAAATAACATAGAGATTTAGAGACACAAGAAGAATATGATACCTTCTAAAAAATGTGGATGTGACAGTGCATATATGTATATAATATACCTATTTCTATCTTTACTCAGTGTTCAATTTTACGTCTTAAATGCAAATCAGATCCAGCCATTTTCCCATGTGGCAGAACAAACAAACAAGCAAATTACCTCAGAAACTGGTGCAAAGATATTTGGTTTTTCACTACTTAAAATCTCTCTCTTTCTCTCTTTCACACACACACACCAGGTTGTTTGGTTGAAATTAATCCTCATTTTAATTTTCCAGGTCGCTGAATATTTGTCCATAGTTTCCTGCTATTGCTCTTTGATTAAAAACTTATTTCTCTGCTAGAATGTTGCATCAGTTTTTAGCATACACATAATTTGAATTTAGTCAAAGTTCCATTGCAGAGGTCTAGCAACTTGAATATAGTTATAAACAGAAGGTATATGCGAAATTCAAGGGTAAATTCTGTGCTAAACTCTTCTGAGGAGGTGAGTCCTTTCCTTTTGCTCTAGCTTGAGTTAACAGTAGATTGTCCCCCACACTGCATTCCAAGTGAAGGCGGTTTTAGTTATTTCAGGCTTTTGTTTTGCTAAAAGATAGGAAACAGTAGATTGCTCTGTTATAGAAAGGATTTATATTAACTGGAAGGGAAAAGAAAGGAGAGATAAGGGGAGTCTTCTCATTTTAAGAACTTTGAAGATGAAAGACCAGATATGTCCAGTAAGAATTTTATTGTTTGTGCTACATGTTACACCTTTTCTTCCCCATTTCCCCATGGGATAAATCTTCAGTAAAATATTGATATTTTAATGTGTTAAGGGGTTAGATCTGTTTTTAAGTTGTGCCAAGTTCTATGTCTTGTTTCAAGGTGAATGAGGGGCAAGAACAGGGACAGCCTATGCTTGCCTTATCTCTTTTGCTCTCTTCCTCACGTGTGTGTGTGTGTGTGTGTGTGTGTGTGTGTGTGTGTCCCCGCAATGACCTGCTAACACCAGGGAAGATGGCTTCCCAGACATTGCCAGTCTGCAAAAGCCAGAGGAACTGGGAGATTCTAAATGTACCTCAAAGCCAGGATCTGACCTCAATATTTCAGGAAGTATAGGATCCCTTTGAACACATCCTTTATGAGGCTGGGACAGAGGGGAAAATAGTAATCACACTTTTGACTTTTGATGTATTTTCATGCCCACACCAAATTGACTACCCTCTACTTTGACAAGGTAGTTTTCAGGGGTCTGAGCGCTACTCTTCATTGAACGTTAACTCCATTGAACATCACCCATACAATCTGTTGATAAAGCAAACTGAATGAATCGCTTACCTTGACGAGAGAGCACCACTGATGTAGGAAAGAATGTTAGGGTTCAGAGCCGACAGCCAAGAAAGAATTCTTAAGACGTCATTGGTGCAAAAAGGTGGTTTTATTAAAGCACAGGAACAGGATCCGTGGGCAGAAAGAGCTGCTCTGGGGTCAGGAGGAGTGGCCCATTATATACTTTCAAGTTGGGGAGGGCTAGGGATAGTGTAAGTCTCTAAGGAATTTTGGAAGCAAGGTTTCCAGGACCTTGAAGGGGCTAGCTGTTGTTGGGAAAAGGTCATTTATTACCATCTCATAAAACCTTAGTTATGAGACCCTCCGGATGAATATCGGTGGGCCAAATGCCGGGGGATGATTGCCAACACGTATCTCAGGGGGGGTTAAAGATAAAGAAAACTTCTAAAAGAATTCTTATATTTTTATATGTTAAAGTAGACTCACAGGATCCTGGAGGTTGGGCTAAGGTGGCCTTTTGCCCTTAGCAAAGGCCTAGAGGAATGTCTCTAGAGGAATGTCACTCTGCCTGTTTCTAGGACTTGTCAGTGGACTGTAGGTAGTAAAGAAACTTAATAATTTTCTTCTGTCTTTGTTTCCCACATCAACCACCTCCACAGAGCTCTGTAGTTCTCAGAGGAGAAAAGGCCAGGCCGATTTTGTTGAGAATAAGAGGTTTGGTTTAAGTTGCGTCTTCCATCAGAGGGCTTAATTAAGATTGGGGGGAAAATCATGATATAACAGTTTAGGACTGCTGGAAATAGCAAGGCAAAGATTTTGAGGTGAGGGATTCAAAAGTTCTGAAGACCCAAAGTATCTGCTGATACTTCCTAATGAAGCGTTGAAGGGAAATTTGCAAGTCTGGAAAAAGTCTCATAATGAAAACTCAAGTTATTTGCCTGGGCAAAAGTTTCCTGGAATAGTAAAGTTAAGCTAATGAGAACAATGGAATAGTAAAATATTGTAAGTACAGATTATAATGTAGATGTTAAACTGTTTGTGTGTTGGGAGCAGGTAGGTAGTTTTTGGAGTTTGGGCTTACATATCCTTATCCTGAAGAAGAGAGCCAACTTTAGGAAAAAGCTCAAGAACATCTTCTTCTGTCAGCTGTTTTGGTATTGCATTCTCGATTTAAAACACGTAGGCTTGAAGCCTTACACTCTTTTGTATATCTTTATGGAAGGGAATATTCCCTGCCTATAAAATTTTATTAAGTCTCTTATGAAATCATATGTTTATGGTTCAATTTGCACAGATTAAGAACTGTGTGATAAGATGGTGACACAGCCTCAAGTCTCCTGGGCTCTCAAGGTCTTTTAAGATTTCTTCTCACTTAGGCCAAGGCTTGAGTGGAGATACCATTAATCTTGAGTCCAAACCTCAGTCAAGATTTCTACTTGTGGAGAATCTGATGGTGGTCAAATTAAGCATTTCTTTCTTGAGGCTGAGCATATTTATCCATGTTGTTAAGTTTTAAGAATCAGCATATCATGGGCAGTGTCATATCTCAAGAATCTCTGAAAATTCCACATTGTGTAGAAATCTATTCATCAAAATCTGCTTTGGAGATTTATTCTGGAATGCTAAGGGATCTTATTTAAATCCTCTCTGTGTAGGGACCACTACCCCCCTTGCATCTATTAGGTATCTGATGTGTGTGGAATAGACATTTTTTCTAGAGTTTCCACAGACTTTGACAATATATTGAAGTGGCAAATGTCAGTGGGTGGGATGGTGTTCATAAAAGTCTCAAGTGATTTTCTTTTTATCATTAGGCTGGGTTTAGGAATTGAGACATTATTTCAGTTGAGATGGGATCAGAAACAAAAGGAGCTGGACAAAGATTTTTTTCACTCAGTAACAAAGTTTACTCAAGGTGCAGGGAAATTAAATGTGAAGGAAGGACAAAGTTTTAGGGAGATGTCTGTGTAAGAGGAAGGGCATACTACTTTTTAGAGGGACCTGAAAACTCATTTAGCCCTTCATTTATTCAACTCTCAATAGCAGTGGCTTGGGCTAAGGGAACCATTGAATCCTGCTGTGTCAGAGAAAGAAAAAGAAGCCAGCTTGAGCTTGTGTTTGAGGAATACAAGACCATGAAATTGCTTGGGGATTTGCCTGTTGTAAATTTGGTATAGGGAATGTAGGCTGTATCCCTGAACATAGGCCACTCAATTTACAAGGAGTATGCTAGAAACACAAGCAACTAAAAGTGATGGTTTGGGGTCAATAAGTCTGACACAATAGAAAGAGAGATCATGTGACATTAGATTGAGTGATATATGGATTGAGTTTTGGTGAGACTAAGGGAAATTCAGAAGTTACCTGGGGATTGGGAAATACCATCATTATAAAATTCTGCCTGAATATTTAATTTGTCATTTATGAAAAGGAGTCAGCCAGTTTGCATTAGTAATAAAAAATTTTTCCCAAGGTATAGAAGTCATAGAATCACACTAGCTAGTCTGCAAAGATGGCTTCCATCAATTTCTTCCCTACATATTTGTGCATGCTGCCCCTCACATCAAAAGCTGAAATCTAATTTATCTTCCCTTAAATTTAAGATACCTTAATGATTTGCTTGACTGATTCTATTTGGTGAAAGCGATATTATTATAGTTCCAAGGTAGAGTCAGAAAAACTTTGCAGCCTCTTCCTATTTCTATTACAATGCTTGATTTTGGGACAGTTCTTTTTGGAATCCAGCCACCAGGCTGTGAGAAGTCTAAGCCAGATGGAGGGATCACTTGCGTGTTAACAACCCCGGTTAAGCTCCCAGCCAGTAGCCAGCATTCAACTACCTGCCATGTGAATAAGCCATCTCTTCATCCATCCCAGTTGAGCATCCAGATGAGTCTGTCCCCAGCCACCATCTGGACTGCAGTCTCATTAGATAACTCAAGTGAAAGCTGCCAGCTGAGCTCAGTCAACCCACAGAAAATCGCAAATTGTTGTTTGGGCCATACATTTTGATGTGTTTTTTTACCCAGCAATAGATAACTGGAGTACTGCTCAATGTACTATTTATGCAAATTTCTGTCAGTTCACAGTAGGTGGATTCTAGACAATTAGAATGAATGAATAGATCCTGGAGATGCATAACAACTGAAAACAGAAAAACTTTCTCTTGTTCTTTCTTGTGTTTCCCCTGCATACCCTGTTTCCTCAGATAACACCATGCTCTGGGGTATGCAGTAATAATTTCAGACCTGGCAAAATCACAACTTGCTCTTTCACTATGCCCACTTCATGATGGAATTTGTACTGCAGATTATAAGTTGCTTCAGTGATCACATTTTATTTGGAGACCCTGATTGTATTATCTAAATAATGTCGGTGACATCTTGGAAGTTTAAATTTTTTTTATAACTCCATGGAATTTGCTAAAGAGGCAAAAGAAGGAAGTTTCCATGGAATTTGCTAAAGAGGCAAAAGAAGGAAGTTTCAGGTGGGATTAATCCATTTTAACAGGTATTAAAGGAGCGGCGTTAGTTTCTGTGCCACACCACGTGGTAGCTGATGGGGAAGAGGCTTGGCCAGAAATAAGCTTCCACGTGGCTAGGAGAGAGTGGGAAGATAATACAAGCCAATTGATACTTTTTAAAACTTTCAGGATTAAGATGAAGGTATAATCACTTCGTTAGAATTTACTTACTGTGTGGTACCAAATGATCCAATTGGTAAATGAGAGATTCGAAGTATGTTCTTTAAGGTTAGAGAAAATTTGGGTCATTTGACATCACTGGCCTTGTTGTTATCTCTTGTTGTTTGATGCACATTTTACGCTCCAGACGGTAACCCTTGCTGGACATATGGTTAAGTATGATTAGAAATGGGAAAGTGACAGGTCAGTAATGGCTTGACCTCCTATGCAATGTACTAGGAACTATTTTTTTTTTAATTTAATTTTATTTTATTTCCTCAGGGGTCCTATTGCCCATGCCATTTCCCCCAGGTGGCCATTCAGAAACTACTTAAAGGATTGGAATTATACAGGGAAAGGCTTTTTTCTCCCCCTGATATTATATTACCTTCTCTAGAGAAATAGCCTTCCTCTAACTGCCCAAGGATAAGCATAAGAAGGAAAAAAGATGTAGGGGAAATCACCTGCACACACCAACCTCTAGGGGGAACTCAAGGCTTTCTCTTATCCATCTCCTCTCCCTGCCCCACTCCTCCGCGAGTATTCTCATTTTCAGTCCAGTGCCCCTGCCACCGACATCATGTTGCCTCGCTATCACACTACTGTGCTCACAATTTTGCTTACCATAAAATACTATCCTGTATGGAAAAAAATGTTTATCACTTTCAATGGAGGAAGAGCAAATTCATTATTTCTTATCATGCATTCTCACTTTTATCAGAAATCTATATACACCAGTATATATTCCATATATGGTATATATATACATATATAATACATATATGTGTATATATTTGCCTTATACATCAGTATATATAGTATACACATATGTGTGTGTATGTGTGTGTGTGTATATATATGTCCATATGTGTAAGTGTTTGTATATACACACACATATTGTCAATAAAGATGGGCTTCTTTTTTATAATTCAGTATTGATATGAAGTTCCTGCATATTAAACAAAAAACACAGACAGAAACTTAGCTGAAAAGTCACCTATTTTTAACTGCGATGCCTTTGAAACAATTACAATCATGCATGGTATTTACTGAATAATTCAAAGAAAGTTACAGATAATTCTTGCTCCCTCCCTGAGTCACTGCCTGATCTACAAGTAATCTGAAAAATGATATGGTCTGATAGATTTTTTTCTCTTCTGACAAATAAGAGTATATTATATTTCTATAATGATCCTGAAATATTTTAGCAGCACACCCAGAATCATGTCAAAGTAACTGAAATCAGGTTTACAACAGAATTCCAAAACAGCAGCAGTTTTTTTAAAAAGAATTTGACTGGTTATATCTGGAAAAAACAAATATTTAGGGGTACCTGGGTGGCTCAGTGGTTAAGCGTCTGCCTTCGGCTCAGGTCATGATCCCAGGGTCCTGGGATTGAGCCCCGCATTGGGCTCCCTGCTCTGTGGAAGCCTGCTTCTCCTTCTCCCACTCCCCCTGCTTGTGTTCCTTCTCTCGCTTTGTCTCTCTCTGTCAAATAAATAAATAAAATCTTTAAAAAAAAAAACAACAAATATTTAAAGGCTCAAATTTCTGTAGCTGGACCCAGAGAACACATACCAGAGAACTTTAAGAAAAGGTAACATGTATCCTATATAGGAAAGGATTCTTGACTAGCTATTTTTCTGCTGGATTTGATTCTAGGATTTCTGTCTCTAAATCCAGTGGTCTTTTCATTACAACAAATTATTTATTAACTGCCCAAGAATTTATGTTAGGATATTTTGATACTTATATTATAAGAATAAAATTAGCATTTTATCTCTTTTTGCATAGGTTACATCTTTTAGGGTCAAAGTGATTAGACAAAGCGTCTCAGACAATGTCTATCTGACATTACTAGTAGTAATTTTGTAGGAATGATAACACAAATGAATATGAGCATACACAACCTATGCATTAGACTAGATAGAGAGCTTTAAATCCTGAGAAGTCATTCCCTACATGTGGTAGAATCTCAATAATTTATTGGTGTTCACAATGATATTCGATATTTTATGTTTCTGATATTCCCTAGGCTTAAAATAGCCATTGGGATATTATTTGATTAAACCTAGGAATTTATATCAGTTTTCCAGGTTTTTGGAGAGCAGGCTTTAGCACTCGCTTACCCCTTTGAAGTGGCAGAGAATATCTTGCTGCCTATGCAATTAGTCCTATACTAACCCAAAAAACCTTTCACTGGAAACACAGAAACACAAGCTAAATTTAAACATACATGACTAAATGTATAGCTGAGATTGCCAGATGGAAAGAGAATTTATCAGGTTCTAGGAGAGAGAAAGAAGAGTGCCCTAAAGAACATTGGAATGCTTGCATGAGGAGCCACAGCAGCTCTAATTTGATGAAGAGAGGGGCTGGACGCTGGGGGAGCTGACATTTGGGAGGGATTGAGAAAAATAAGATGAAAACAGAGAGGGTGGCAAACCATAAGAGACTCTTAACTCGGGATGCCTGGTTGGCTCAGTTGGTTAAGCGCTGCCTTCGACTCAGGCCATGAGCCCAGAGTCCTGGGATTGAGTCCCGCATTGGGCTCCTTGCTCAGTGGGGAGCCTGCTACTCCCCCGGCCTGTGCTTGGCTCTCTCTGACAAATAAATAAAATCTTAAAAGATAAAAAAGAGACTCTTAACTCTAGGAAACAAACTGAGGGTTGTTGGGGGTGTTGGGGTAACTGGGTGATGGATATTATGGGGGGCACTTGATGCAGTGAGCACTGGGTGTTATAGGCAACTGATGAATCACTAAATTCTACCCCTGAAACTAATAATACAATATATGTTAACTAAATTCAATTTAAATAAAATTTTTTTTAAAAAAAGAATAGCTTAGAGCAGTGGTTCTCAATGGGAGTGATTTTGCAACCCCCCTCTCCCCCTTCAGCCCTGCCTCCACCTGGAGACATTGGACAATATCTGGAGACATTTTTTATTGCATGGGAGAGTGGAGTAGTGTGGATAGTGTTAATGACATCTACTGGGTAGAACCCAGAAATTCTCTAAACATCCTATAATGCACGAAAGCCCTCCAGAACAAAAAAATCATGTGGCCTAAAAAGTCAACAGTGTTAAAGTTGAGATACTCTGGCCTGGAGATCATGGATTTTATGCCTATAGGGACAGTGAAGAAAGATTTTGGTCCAGAGATGTGGAAATTTAGAACTGAGACACCCCAAATGAAAGCATTAATTCTAAAAGTGTTCTATCCTAAGTTGAAGGGAGAACCATAAAAGAAAAACAAATCACATGATTTATCAGGGAAATATTTTGTTCTTTTCCTTTCTGCTTGGAATGTGGGTTAGAAAAATTGCCCATGAGCCTAAGCAATCTCTTAGTTTGTAGCTCCTATTTACCAACCACATTATCTTATATTCCAAATATTTAGAAAATAAAATGAACACCGATTCTGGGTGCGTGATACCAGTAGGCTTTCCAGCAGAAGTCAACACAAAATCTCTCTGGCAGGACAGTTTCAAAGAATCTTCACAGAAAGAACAGGGGAAAAAGGAAAAAGGATAAAGATTAGCTCACAATAAAAATTTTAAAAGTTAAACAATGCACCAAAAGAGAGTTAGTATTTTGCCTTTGTCTTTATGCCTCCTTTTATTGTTATTCTAACAAATTTTTACTTACTTTGAAACAGTAAAGTGTTTTAATTTTTTCTAGTATTACACATTACTATGTTGCAACTCATGGCTGTTTTTATAGAGAGATTCCTTTCCTCCTGTCATTTGTATATATTTGACAGTCTTCATGGAGCATGTTTTCTTTCTTTTTTTTAAATTTAAATTCAATTTAATTAACATATAGTGTTTCATCAGTTTCAGAGGTAGAATTTAATGATTCATCAATTGCGTATAACACCCAGGGTGGGGCATGTTTTCTCTTGGTGTTCCGATACCTTCAATTGTGGAGGGGTCCCTCTGGGGACCAGGGGATTACTTTTCCTCTCTGTCAAGTTTTCATTATGCTGGACACACGCGTATGTTAACTTTTTACCTAAGATTTGCATTCATAGTAGATACTGTAAATTTAGACAGCACCATCAGACCTGATATTCCTGAGAGGTCACTATCTTTTTAGGACTCCAGTTTCATGGCGAATTTCTTTGCTCTTTCTTGGGCTGCTGAATTGAGTATTCTACTTCCCATCTCATAATGAGAATGACCTTCGATGGTGCCTAGTTTTATGTAAGGAACTCAGTTCCAATTTCCTGCTTCTATGGTCTGAGACATTATGACTTGTGCCTGTAAGGGCAAAGTCAAGTTCCAAGCCCACTAAATCCATTACATGGTTTAATATTTCTTGAGTCACAAGGCTAACTATGCTGACTTTAAGTATTCTCCATGAAAGGAAAACAAAACACTCAAGAATTTCCTTAGCCATCAAAGAGACAAATTATATTAATAATTGTATAACTGAACTGAATATTAATGTGACCTTGGAACGCATTAGAGTCCTACAATAACACAGGTGCTGTAAATATGGAATCAATTTTAAAAGGTGTCAAAAGAAATATTTGTTTAAAAAAGATCTTGGTTATGATGAAATTCTTTGCAAACATTATTTTAAATAGTTTTTAAGATGAAATATTTTGCAATATTTTTCATCTCTACTTCAGAAGTGAGGAAATCAAGTTTAAAATAAAGAATCTTGTCAAAAGCCATATGACTAGTAAGTGTTTAGATTCTGAGGCCAGTGAGACTAATCACTACACGTGTTGGTCACAAACTTCAGTGTGCCTAAATATTACCTATTTGTTCAAAATGTTTATTTTGGGAGGCGGAGCAAGATGGCGGAGGAGTAGGAGACCTGGATTTCGTCTGGTCTCAGGAATTCAGCTGAATGGGGATCAAACCATTTTGAACACCTACGAACTCAACAGGAGATCGAAGAAGAGAGTAGCAACAACTCTCTGAACAGAGAAGCGACCACTTACTGGAAGGTAGGAGGAGAAGTGAATCCGATATTCGGGTGGATAGATGGCGGGGGAGGGGGCCTCCGTCGGCCGCTTCTGGCAAGTGATAGAGCCGCGGAGCACAAAATCGGAACTTTTAGAAGTCGGCTCCACTGAGGGACATCGCTCCAGTGGCTAAGCGGGAGGTGGAACCCTCGCGGGACAGTGTGGTCTCAGGACCCTCAGGGTCACAGAAAGATTGGGGGTGCCGGAGTGCAGCAGAGCTCCCAGGTATCAGAGCGGGGAAGCCGGCTGCAGAGACGGAGCCGAGGCACGGGCTCTCAGCTCGGGGTGGCCATAAACAGTGATCCGCGGCCCAGTCGGGCCACTGCTCCTCCAGCAGGGACCCCACAAGCGGCAGAGCTGGGGAGACTCCCCTTCCTCCCCTGGGAGGAGCAGCACGGGAGCGCACCGCAGGGATCTGCTGGGTTTGGAGACTCCACACAGGGTCGGGTGCCAGAGATAGAAACACTCGGTCACAGGCCAGGTGAGCATGGAGCGCGGCCGGAGACCGGGGACACGGGACTGACTGACTGCTTTTCTCTGGGGGTGCAATGAGGAGTGGGGCCCCGAGTTCTCAGCTCCTCTGGGCGGAGATTGGGAGGCCACCATTTTCACTCTCATCCTCCAAAGCTGTACCGAGAGCTTGCAGGGAACAAAAGCTACAGAGAGCAAACCCGAGCAGATTGCTTAGCCCAGACTCACAAGGGCGGGGCAATTCAGCCTCCGGTAAAGACATTTGGGAACCACGGCAACAGGCCCCTCCCCCAGAAGATCATCAAAAACAGCCAGCAAGGGCGCCTGGGTGGCTCAGTTGGTTAAGCGACTGCCTTCGGCTCGGGTCATGATCCTGGAGTCCCGGGATCGAGTCCCACATCATCGGGCTCCCTGCTCAGCGGGGAGTCTGCTTCTCCCTCTGACCCTCCCCCCGCTCATGCTCTCTCTCTCTATCTCATTCTCTCTGTCAAATAAATAAATAAATCTTAAAAAAAAAAAAAAAACAGCCAGCCAAGACCAAGTTTACTGATCAAGGAGAATGGGAGAACTCCAGCACTAGGGGAATACTGCACATAGAATTCATGGCTTTTTTTTACCATGATTCATTAGTTTTACAAAGTTAATTTTTTAACTGTTTTTTTTTAATTTTTCTTTTTCCCTTTTTCAACCCACATCTTATCAATCCCTTTTTTTTAAAAAAATTTTATTTTTCATTTTTAGAGTCATATTCTATCCCTTCATAGTAGTTACCCTTATTTTTGGCA
>NW_027397093.1:5172911-5191411 GCF_003265705.2 Callorhinus ursinus
TGAGGAATTCTTAATCTCAGGAAACAAACTGAGGGTTGCTGGAATGGTGGGGGTGTGGGAGGGATGGGGTGGCCGGGTGATAGACATTGGGGAGGGTATGTGCTATGGTGAGTGCTGTGAATTGTGTAAGACCGTTGAATCACAAATCTGTACCTCTGAAACAAATAATGCAATATGTGTTAAAAAAAAAAAAACAAAAAGAAGAAGATAGCAGGAGGGGAACAATGAAGGGGAGTAAATTGGAGGGGGAGATGAACCATGAGAGACGATGGACTCTGACTGAGGGTTCTAGAGGGGAGGGCGGGTGGGGGGATGGGTTAGCCTGGTGATGGGTATTAAATAGGCCACATTCTCTGTGGAGCACTGGGTTTTATGCACAAACAATGAATCGTGGAACACTACATCAAAAACTAATGATGTAATGTATGGTGATTAACATAATAATAAAAAAAATGTTTATTTTGTGGCCCAACAATGGAGATTCTGATCATGAGTTTCCTTGAAAGGAGTCTGGATTATGCATTATAAAAACATGTCTAATGAAGTGACAAGTGTATGAAACTGAAAAATCATGCTATACTGTGATTCGATATTACTCAGACATCAAAACTAGACAAAGGTAAAGATCATAACAGAAACTATATATTCGTCTTACAAAAGGAAATAGTTGCCAGGACCTAGAGTCAGTTACAGAAATACAATACTTAAAAGGAATCTTTCCTCCTATTTCCATTTCTAGCCTCTGTCTCAGTAATAATCATTTTGGAGAGGTGGAATAACACCATATTGGAAATCTTTTTGGCCAGATGATGTCATTCTTGCTATGGAAGTAAACAGACTAGCCCAAGGCTTTCTCAAAAACAGATCTTTCCCAAAAGATTTTTAAGTACAGAATTAGAGTTATTTTCTTTGTAATTTACCAAAGTCTGTTTCTTTCCCATATGCATAGGGTAAGGGATACATATTTTTATCCTATTTTGTCCAGTAGCTTTGTCTTCTACCTTAGCTTTATGACTTAAAAAATAATACATGGTTCTGTGTACAATTTAATTTGTTCCTCAATTCTTTTCATCCATTTATTTTTGTATCCATTTATTTTAACAAATTGTTTTTCCTTTCATAACATTTAACACAATCTGTAAATAATATGCATATATTTGTTTGATGATCACCTCCCATTCTGACTATTTGGAAGATCTAGCCAAGTGAATGCCACACATAGAAAAGGACCCTAGATAATTTCAAAAGAGTGAAGGAGAGGATGAATTCTGGACACTGAAAGGCAACAGGTAAGATTTCCGGCTTTTCGAAGTCACAATATTACAGAAGTTTAGGCAGAGATTAAGTGAAGGACAGCACATTTGAGAATGTCAATTTGAGTTCATTTCTAGTTTCATTTTAATAATATGAGAATGCAATTGTACAATATCAATAAAATGAATGTTTAAGTGGCTTTGAAAATTAGTTTATTGGTGAATTGCCAGAAGAATTTCCATTAAAATCAAGAACAAGAAAAATATACCTGCTATTACCTGTATTCTTTATTTTTCTTGAAGTTATACCCAAAAAATTAGATAGGAAAAATAAATGAAAGATTTAACTCCTGAAAGGGAGTTGAATTGCCAATATTTCTAGTTGCTTCAGTTATCCAGCTAGAAAATCATTGAATAAAATAAAAATTTGCTTTGACTCATAAGTTTTGGGCATTATAGTAGGCTGAATTTGGCTCCAAAGATGTCTGGGTGCTAATCTTCAGAGCCTGTGAGTGTTGCCTTATATAACAAAAAAGATTTTGCAGATGAAACTAAATTAAGAATATTGAGATGGGGAGATTTTCCTAGATTATCTGCATAGGCCCTAAATAAAATCACAAATGTCCTAATAAGAGGGAGATTTTACTACATGAGATGTTGTAACGATGCGAGGAGAGGAACACAGAAGAGACAGAATTGAAGATGCTATGTTGCTGACTTTGAAGACAAAGGAGATGCCATAAGACAAAAGATGCAAAGAAAGCAGCTAGAGAACATGGAAAAGGAAAGGGATTCTTCCCTAGAGTCTGGAGACAGAGCATGGCTCGCCATTTTGGACTTCTGACTTCCAGAACTGTAAAAGAATAAATTTATGTTGTTTTAAGTCCCTATGTTTACAGTAATTTGTTACAACAACAATAGGAAATTAATGCAGGAGAAAAGATGCCCTTTTCATTAGGTCTACAGAAAATACCCCATATTTTGGAATAAACCTTACCAGGTATATGCTCTAAATAGCTTTATAAAGCGTATCTAGGAATACAAAAAGAGATATATGCAGAAATGTAATGGTGTTATTTTTTTTTATTCCATCTAAAGACTTTATTTCGTTCCAATCAATATTTTCTAGGGTATTTTTTTTTGCTTTAAAATTTCAAAAAATATTCTATATTTCATATAGAAGAAATGAATCTGGGAACATAGGTAAGAAAAATTAAAAGAGGAATAAATGAGGAAGAGGGATGAGAAGCAAGAATGTAACTTAATTGTCAAATAATAAGGACATGCTGTTAAGATAAAATAATCTTTTTTTCAAGCCCTGGAATTCTTATAGTGCTATGTTGAGGCAGAAATATCTTTCTCAATGAAGCCAGATTTTTAGAGGCCAAAAACAACCTCATGTATATATATAAACACTTCAGAATTCGATAAATGTGACATTTCAAATAAAGGAGAAATTATGAATTATTCAATAAATCATGCTGGGGCAATTAGTTGTCTCTGTGGAGAAATTAAATACTCTATGCCAAAACAAATTCCAGGAAGATTAAAAGATGAAATCTAAAAATGAAACAATAAGTAAATAAGAAAACCTTTTTATAAATATAGGCAAAAGCATAAATCATATTAAAAATATTCATATATTTGACTACTAGCAGTTAAAAATATTTTTATCTCAAAAACTGGGCAAAAATAATCAGAAGTAGAAGATAAAGTGAGCTTGAAAAATATATTTGAAAATTTGACAGAAAAAGGTATTTTTTATAAGAAGAGTTTTGTTATATTAATAAGCAACAGCTTTAATGCTCCAATAAAAATGGGTAAAGGACACAAGTAGATTCCTCGGCAAAAAACACAGATGACTTAAACTTTAGGAAAAATAGTTCAATCTTACTTATAATGAACATTTAAATTTAAACAATGAGGTACTCTTTTGCCTTCCAAATTGATAAAGATGGTGGAAAGGAGTTATATAGACAGTGTAGTAATTACCATTTTTTAATAGAGTGGACATATATTTGTGTTGTAATAAGAACATAAAGCAAAAACCAACACTGAAGATAAAATTTCAAGAAATCTTTGCTTTCTTTTCTTGACTGGGCTATTCATTCATTTATTGGATTTATTCACATTGGCAACTACTTCTTTCCAGACAACGTTCTAGAACTTGTAGTCAGGAACCTAAAATCATTTTAGGAGAGGATGTGTACGTATGGTTGGAGGGTGGAAGGTGAGGGTAAAGAGGCAAGCAAGGTCATGTTTCCAACCCAGTATGATAAGTACTGGGGGAATTGCATGGGGAACATAGTTTGTGGAGATGGAGACACCCTATCACAAGAGGACCAGGGAAGGGTCAATGTGAGAAGGTGCATGAGTTTAGCAAAATAGGCAAAGAGACGCTTACCAGTTAAGAAAGAGGGGTGGGGAAGGATGGCGCAATGAGGGAAGTGTAATATTTTAGTTCCACTGACACACAGATTACGAGGCAGGATGAGTGGGGACCGAGAACGATGAGTTTGGCTGGGGCTGTCATGGAATTCCTGTTTGCCAAGTGTAGGAGATGTGGCTTTATTCTGTAACTCTGGGAGTTCCTCTGAAAGTTTTCAACAGAAGGGTAGTAAGAGCTTGTAATATAAACAGAGGAGCAGAAACTTGATGAATGTGGGGTTTATTCCACCTGCAAGAAAGAGTTAACAAACAGAAGAAGGCTCCTTTTCCTTTGCTGGTGTATAGCCTTCTATTTGTTTATTCATGGATTCCTTTCTAACCAAGGATTTTGGAGCTCTCACAGCATTCTCCTTGAGCTCATGAGCCCATAAGGAGGACTCTAAGGGGAGATTCAGCTCAGTCACTGCCTGGGGGAAACAGATTGTGAGAAGGAAGCAGGTAAGCAGACAGGTCTTGGTAGTTGTGGACAGGCAATATAACAAACATACTCAGCTAAGAAGGAGGCATCAGGCAAGGTTTCTTTTAGGTGCTAACACGGGCTATTGCACATCCTTTGACCTGATGTCTCCATGTGTAGAGCAACCAACCCAACGTTAGTGTCCACATAAGGAAAAGACCTCACCACAGTTGTGGATCTTGAACTTCTTTGAGTTTGGGATGATGGCACTTTCACCCAGCTTCAGGTGCTCTGATGTCTCAGGGGGCCTTCAGCAACTCAAACCCACATTGGGCTGCCCTGACATTTTGAATTTTATTGAGGCATTCATTCAACTGTTTCGTTCTTTTTCTTCCAATATCTTACTGGAAAGAATTCTAGTTGTGAATCCCATTCAACGTTCAATTTAAACAATGATTATAATTTCCCTCCCCCCACAAATAAATAGACTGAAAAGGGTAAAGAAGGAAGCAGGGATGGAAAGGGAGTGGAAAAGGGAGAAGAGAGAGAGAGAGAGAAATATGGGAAGGAAAGAAGAAAAGAGAGAGTAAGGGCCAGACTCTCCTGTGAACAGTGACCTGAGACTCCTTGCTTTCCCTTCCGATGGATATGGAATTGCTCTGACTGCAGTGCTGAAGGCGGCGCAGCCCCGGAGCTTGGCCCAGCTGGGAAATCTAGATAAGAATCCTGAACGATGGTTCACACGACTCTCTGGCATGATGCAGGTCTTCCTGACCATTGTGTGGAATCTTTGTAAAGATCCTTTTAATACCTCTTAGCAGCAGCAAAATATCTTGGTCTTTAAAAAGAAAAAAAAAAGTCATCTCCCAGTCTCCTCCCACTTGCCAAGTGTGTTGTGTATGAGGGGAGATATAGGGGAACAGGGGAAATGAGAGTGCAGGGACAAGGAGAAGGGAAGAAGGGCACATTAGCTTCTCTTCTGGAGCTCACTGTGGCTCGCCTTTGCGCTATGATGCCACTGCAGCCAGGAGCACTTCCCAGCTGACTTCCTGCCATCTCACTCTGAACAGGGTTGGCCCTGTGACATTTCAACAGGAGCATTTAGATCAGGCTCACATAGAGACACTGACATTTCGAAGTTCATCAGAAAGGCAAACTCTAACCCCCGGTGGTTCTTTCCAGGAGAAATATTCAGTTTTCTCTGAATAGACCAAATCTAAGAGACAGGGGTGGTGTGTGGAAATTGAGAGAAAAGGAACCAATATTTCTCGTTAGAAAGGTGAAGAATTAACCCATGCTTTTATTGACTGCCTCTCATCCATGAAGCCTCCATCGGCTAGCTGAAAAGGATGTCTTACTCCATTGAACCTAAGGAGTCCTCTAACCAGTATGCCATTTATCACTTCCTTTCCAATTTTGTGCTACAGGTGTAATCCCAGGTGTACAAATCAGGTGCTAATGAAGAACAGAAAGCACATTTAGCCAGGATGTGGAAAACAGTGTGATGAAGGGACTACTGCAGAGGTATGGACAGGGTTAAGGAAAGCAGCAAGTGGTACTGAGGTACCTAGGGATTAACCAAAGCAAGAAGCCATTACCGCTCTACCTGGAAGGCAAGAGTAGGAAATGGAGTTATTAGATTCAGGTGAGAGCTAGAGCTGTGGAAAGGGGGCTGCCCATATCTAATGGTTGTCATAGAGCAGCATAATCCTTGCCGGAAACATAGTGCTTAGACGGGAAGGAAGGGATGTGCGTGGGTTGTGGGGGACATGAAAGAGGTGGGGGTGGGGAATACCCTGAAATCTTTCTCTTCATAACCTTTGATCTCTTCCTGGTGCCTCCTCTTTTCTTCTATTACTTGAACTCAATCAGAAGCCACAGGGATGGAAGCCTAGAGATGTAACTTCCTCAGAGTCAGCCCCTGGTGGGTACAGAGTAGAGCAAAGATAGATAGAGAGTGGGTCAGGCGTGGGGGCGGGCAGACATAATTACCAGACCATCAGGTGTATTTCCTTAATGCATGGAATTGGTTAAAAAATCTATAAAAATTCTCTTTTCTGCTAATGAGTCAAGCACACTTGTGCAGTCCATAGGGGACGTACCAGAGGTAGAGAGAAATGGGGAAACAGGCTGTGTAGCTATCGAGAATTATGATTACATTATTGTAATTATATAGTTATGATCATCACTCCACAATTAAAATGTGAGTTAATTAAGGAACAGATCCTTTCTTGGTTTATTTCTTTTTTTTTAAGATTTTATTTATTTAGTTGCGAGAGAGAGAGACAGACCACAAGTAGGGGGAGGGGCAGAGGGAGAGGGAGAGGCACACTCCCCGCTGATCAGGAAACCTAATATGGGGCTCGATCCCAGGACTCCAGGATCATGACCTGAGCCGAAGCAGATGCTTAATCTATTGAGCCACCCGGGTTTCCCTCTTGGTTTATTTCTATATCTAATCCCTATACCCCTGTCTCCCACCAATGCTGTCATCAGAGTGAGCATTTTTAATATTTATCAAAGAAAACACTTACAGAGAAGAAGTTCCTAATTTAGCATCATTAAGAACACCTATTAACCAGTACATCCCCTTGGAAATATTTCTCTAGTACATAATATTTCTCTAAGTTCATATGTCAATAGAATTTTGTAGGAACACTTTGATTGTAGAGCCACATTTGTTAAAGAAGACTCCGAAGGACACTTGAATCCTTGCAAGTATGAAGACACTTTATAGCAGAGTAAAACATAATGTATACAAAGTTAGAAAAATAAAAATCTCGCTATGGAAACTATTTAAATAGACACATAGGAAATATAGATTTGAATATTTCATTATGAGAACAAATGCCATATTTGTATCAGAGAAACAATCTTACTAATGCTGCATTATAAACAGTTTCAAATCACTTTCATAGAGAATAACTTAACTGGAAAAGAAAGTTAATCTAGATGTCTGTCAACAAACTTTCCTGACATCTCAGAGTTGGGGAACACCCTTATTTTGATTGTTTTGTAGAGAAAAGAAATTATGAAATAATTTCAATCAGAGAGGGGACAGTAGGGGACGGGGAGATGCTAAAGATAAGTTTGAATATTGTCACATTCATAATCACTAGTAAAGAGAGTTCATAAATATAAGATTGTCCACTGATCAGTGGGTATTAGGTCATGGGACATGGGAGTCTTTTGACCTGACCTCCAACAAGCAGTTAGAAGAATGATGCTTCACTGACAAATAGGTTGACAAGAATTGCTATGGTTGGAAGCCAAGTTCCACCTGGGTAAACACATCTATGCCAGGTTCATCTGGGTAAACGTATCTTTGGTCATGAGGATTGCGGTGTGTCCCTGTGAAAATGATTAGGCAGAATATACTGTGTATTACTAGTGAGACATTCTAGTATTAGGATATGGTCTCAAAGCAGACCTCCAACGAGTACTGTTGTCACAGGTGGTGATGTCTTATTGGATGCCATTGTTGACGCAATACCACACGGCAGCTAACTAGTAAGTATTCTAATTAGGTAGGTTGATTCCCATTCCTTCCCATTCATTTTCAAGATTGTTTTAGAAATTCTAGGGTCTTTGAAATATTTTCAAAGAACTGAAGATCTTCTGTGACAGGATGGCCTCTCTGGATATATTATAGCCACAAGTATTGTTTTGGGGATGTTGGCTTGAATCTGGATAAGCCAAGATTGATGTACAGATCATAAAACATTTGTGGTCATTGCTACTTGTTATGGTCTCTAAGATTCTGATTCAGTCTCATATTCAAACCTGTCCATGGATGTACTGGACCACATAATTTGGAAACTGAATGGGATAACTAACCGAAGTAAAGAAAAAAAGGTGTAGGATCTGAGATGTCAAGGGGAGAAAGGATTCTTTTCTTCTCTCCCTCCGTCTTTCATCTCTGCTTATCTTTTTATGTTGAATTCATTTGCTATTGCAAAGAAGCTTTCTCTGTGAGGCTGGACTGGGTGTTTGACAGCAGACTTAAACTTGTAAGCTTGGAGAATCATGAATTCCTGGTGAGAGAGAAAATGTATTACTCAGCAATTCTGGAAGAAAAGTCCTGGGAAGAATTCTGATTGCCTGGACTTAGCCCTGAGACCATCTTTCAAAGTATGCCTGTGGTGAGGCACTGAAATATTCATGATGGGATGGAGAGGAGTGATGGGCATCGTTGTGACTGACATTGCGCCACATATCATGGTGTATGCGGAAGCTCAGTTCTGCAACCTTAGGGGCCCTTTTTCCTTTTCAGAGAATATCTTAAAAGAGGATTTCTCTTCTTTAGAATATGAGACTTAATTGAAACACATCCCAAGAATTTGTATTGTTTCTGGTGTGTCTTGAGACTTTCTCTTTTGGTAATAGAGTCAACTATGAGAGCGATCGGTCGCATCACTCATCAATCTCTTCTAATGGAACATAAACAGCCTTCTAATACCTTCCTGGTATTAAAGAAAAGTTATACGTGCACGCTTTATATGATACTTGCTCACTGTGTTGACACATGGGTCCTGGAGCCCAGAGAAGTAAGGAAGGACCTGTTTGGCCGATGTACCAGCTAGAAGCGGCAGCACCTGCCATAGTGACATTTTGAACTCTCCTGTAGCTCTGTCTCTGTGTGGATCAAACTCAACCCTCCCCAAAGCCAGTCTTTGGCCTTCTCACATCTTTTGTATTTAACATATGGAATGCCCTACACCTCCCCTGATTGCTACCCCTCCATCAAAGCCCAACTCACTCTTCACCTCTATAATCAGTCCTATCAAAACTGGACTTCTCCCTCTGAATTCTGGAGTCAACTTTACTCTCTTCTATCTTTCATTGTAGTAATTTGTATTCATGTCTCACACCACTCCCCACCCCCCACAAATGTATTGTTCTTGAGTCCCCTTCTTATGTATTATCTTTCTTCCAGCTAACAGCATGACAAGTGTTCGAGGACAAATCCATGGACTGTTGCTTTTCTGTAATTTCTTTAGTGACTCCTTGTCTATTTCCCACTGGAAGTCCAATTTACAATTTGAACACGAGGATGAAGCTTGCCCAGGAGTGCTCCTCCAGCTTTCATGTGACCCGACTATCGGCAACATTTGATTTTGTCCACTTATTCTACCCTGGTATGCTCTTTCACTTTTGAGGCTGCATTTTATGATCTCCAAGTTCAAGTTGCTAATGCTGAAATGAGCCACGCAGGCATTAGAACCATTATTGAAGCTCAGTCTGCTAAACTCATAGGATTGCACCTGCTAGACTGAGAGAGATTAATTTGGTCAGCCCCGGAGGACAAACCTTTAATCATTTACTGACACACCATTGGCTAAACCTAGGGTGCTTACCAGTCCAGATGTGATAGGGACAGTCCTGGTTTGCCCAAGTTTCTCCTTTTATGCTCAAAATTGCCCTACTTTGAATACCTAATTACATGGTCACCCTAACTATCATTAGGGCAGTGTGGAAAGGCCATCCACAAAAGCACTTCAGTGCCAGTCAAGCCTGAAGTATATGGTGTGGCCTGGCAGGGCTTTGGTTCTGCTCTCTGCCATGGCCAAGGACATAGCCTTCTGCTCAGGCTACAGTGGTTCTTTAGGAACTAAATAAAAGAACCCCTCATTTACAAGCCGGTACAAGGTTCAGCCAAGTATGTTCCAGCCAAGAATGTATGTATTTGATAGTGACAGATCCTTACCAAGCACAATTCTTTTCTCCAGGGGTTTACCCTGATTAGTTTTTAGGGTTTCCAATTTGGGTAAACTGAAAGCCCAAGATGTTTAATTGGACTTCCATTCTCATGCACTTTATAACATTAAATTTAAGGGAAAACCTTCATGTGTTGAAGGAAAAAATATAGTAACTGCTCACCTGAATGTGTTCCTTTCAGAGGGAGAAGTTCAACTTAAACAGTACTCAACATATAATACTCATTTCAGGGAATGAGAACTGATAAAAATGTAGTATTTTTTTCCTCTCTCAAGGTAATGACTAAGTCATAGTCTGAACATTTGTAAATGACATCTTTCAGGCTGACTCAGTTATATTTTATTATCTAGAAGACATGTATTTTTTATTTTGAAATGAACATTTCTGACCTTGTTTTGTTCCCTTTTATAGATAAAATACTTGAATCTTTTTTAAGATATAACCCTAAAACCTAAAACCAATGTTTTCTGATGTTTTCTGATTTTTTTTCGAAAGAACTATATTTAATTGGGCTTACTTCTCTGAACGTTTATTAATAACCTTGTTTTCCTGAATCTTTCATTGGATCTGGTGATTTTACACAATTCCTATTTTCAAATTTCAAATCTATTTTCACAATTTACAAGCATAGTGTAATATTGAGACTTGAGACGAGTTCTCTCATGTTATGTTTATATCCTGTTGGAGAGAGAAGGACAATGTTTAGACCGTTCAAGTTATACGTGGCTAAGTTAGGACCCCAGTTGCTTTTGGGAAATAGGAAGAAGTGAGAGCTGGGAAGAGCCTCCTCGAGGAGCTCCAAAACCATGTGATAGAAGTTCCATATAAGTACTTTGTTGGGGTCCTTGTAGTCAACTGGTGAAGTGCCCACTTGTCTAATGACATTAGAGGTCTCATTATGCAGCAGGCCTTCACAGTTAAATATCTGTATCAGCTGCTCTGGGAAGCCCCAGTTGTTGGTACATTTGATTAAGGTTTTCATCGGATCATGATCTCTCACCACCTGGCTGAAGGTCCTCCCTCACCTCAACTCCTGTTGTTTGAGCTAGGGACATCAGCTGCCTTCCTCTGGCTGATGGGTCTATTTATTCAGTGTTTGATAAATTTTTCCTTTGTACGTAATCAGTAGGTTAGCTTTTTCTTTGGTGGTCTTTGGCCACCAAACTGTTTAATTGTTTAATTTAATTAAACAGTTTAATTTGGTATTAATAATAATTATTATTATTTAATTTGGCATTAATAATAACACATAATAATATAATAACACATAATAATATAATAATATAACACAATTTTATTATTATTAAAAACCAGCTTTCATATATTGTTATAGGTAAGTGCTAAGCAGTGTATTACCAGGATCTTGATGAAGTAGAGGCAAGTATCTAAGTTTTACAGATAAGGAAAGTGAGATACCAAATGATCTTTTGCATTTGCATCACTACTAAATGACAGAGCACGGGTTTAAATTGAGGGCAATTTGGAACTAAAATCCATGCATATATCCACTAGCATATTGAGGACTTTCCTGGTTTACAAGGAAAAAACATTATCTTTAATTTTTACAAACTGTTGTCCATGTCAATGGGAGATTGGTGTCAGTTGAGTTAAACATGTTATGTAAGGGCAACAATTTGATTTTAACCCTACCTTTCCCTTTTTATAATTCTCTCTCAAATATCATTCAGTGAGGCTGTTAAAGGCAGATCCTCCATCCAAGACACAGAGTGCCTTGAATACTGAGTAACGCGTATCAGATAAGGACTTTATCACATTTTTATCTGTCCCTGCCAGACCCAGTCCAGCATGTACCTGCTGGATAGCCCAGCATAATACTCCATACCAGATGGTGAATGAGAAGAGAAATCAGCTTGTATCAGCCCCACACCATGAACCAAGCAGTGGATTGAGCCTTGGATATTCTTTAAATAACTATATGAGGGTCTCCCCACTTAAAATAAAGTCAGATTGACCAGAGGCAAAGAAGGACTCTTGAGCCAGTCCATCACGCTTCCATGCCTTCCTTGGTTCTTGGCATTATCTGTCTCCATAATTGGACTCTGAATTTAAGATACTTTTCTTGTGTCTGACCGCTTGCATTCTTTGGGTGTTACTAGTTTTCTCCTTGTCAGGAATCTTCATCAGAAATAAATGATGTTGGTTCTTGATAAAAAGTGTTCTTAGACAACATAGTTGCTAATAGATTGAATTTAAGTATGTAAGTAGAAGGAAGATGCCTTGCCCAATTTTGAGCTGTACATAATTTTTTAACTTAGTTTATCCCTTGCCAAAATATCATTTCCATTGTGCTTTTTGATTACTAACTTTACATTGCTTGTGATTGATACAAAGACTATGCAGTATAAATCTAAACTGGATGACATACTCAAGAAAATATCCTGGAACTTGACACGTGTGACCACGTGATCGCCAAGTTCTCTGTATAGTCAACCAATGAAATGGGCTTTAGTTTTGTCTTCACCTTCATATGCCCCAACTTGAAATACAAAATGGGCATCTTATTCCTCTGACTTATTAGAATTACTTTTTTATGAGGGGGAGGAATCTCTTATATAACTTCCAAATTAAATGATGTAACTACCCTCTCCCCCCAGCACTTAGGAGCTTCCTACTTGCCCTCCACTCCCAATCAGATAGAATCATCCTCCAGAAATAATTGCCTGCTGTACTTGTGCACATCCTTCTTTTACTTTTCATTATGATGTGACCCTACAGAATCACCTAGACAGTCATAGAAAGGAAACTGAGAGTCAAAGCTGGAGAGGACAAGTTTAAGTGTAAGTGATAGAGCATATAAAAGCAAAGTTTGGGCATTAGCCTTGGTGTTGCCTACTATGGGTGTGTTCATAGGTAAGAAACTTCACTCTGTGAGCCCCATGACATGTAGAACTGACATACTGAGAACAACAACTCAGGGTATTGTGAAAGAGAAATGTAGATGAACCTGGGGCATGTAGCAGTGTGCGACTCATTGTCAAGTTACTACTGGTCTGTTATCCTGTGTCTGTTACTTGGACACTCACATGTATCTGAAAGCCAAAGATATTTTGTGACTCATTTGATAGAAATCTTGATATGAACATATTTGAAGCTATTTATAATCTTTATTTCTCACTCTTCATGTGAATATACATATGTTATTCTGCAGAAATATTAATATGTCTGATTATGGTTTGTTACTTGAGGTACCTGTAAGACTAATGTCATATACAGTGTTTATACCATGAGATGTCTCTAAAACCTATGAGTCTCCAAATTCTGAAACAGATTTGGGTTTTGATAAGGAATATTGATTAGTATTCACTCTCTACATAATTCTTATGGGTGAGGGGAAGGAGGGTACTGAAAAAAAATGAAGTCAAGGGCTAGGTTGAGAGAGGTAATTATGAGAAATCAATCAAGAATGAAGAAGAGAAGCCTTCTGAATGTTCAGAACCTGCTTTAATACACCCTTTGCTGCACCGTGGTCAGAGTATTGGAATGGCTTGAAAGAATTTGGGAAGGGAGCTCTTGACATGTGTGCTTGTGATCTCAGGCATTGCTTAAATATAACTGACAGAGATGTGAAGTCATTTGGATTTCATCTTTTGAAAGTAGTTGAATCTCATTTTTACATTGAACTAGGTCTAGTTAATGGTGAAATTCTATGGCAAATGTCTAAAGTTAAGCAACACAATGTCTTTACATTATTTGTTTCTCTTCTGAATCAAAGTAAATCACTTCTTCTGAATATTAATAATTTTGTACTGGTGTTGTTTTCTTTATTCTAGGCTTCTGGAAGTTTCTATGTCTGTATACATGTTGTTATATAGTCATGAAAGTATTACTAAGGAGAATTACTCTAGATACTTTTTGCAATTCCAGCAATTGCATCTTTCATTTAACTTCTGGGATCTCATAGGAAAAATGAGATGCCAAACAGACTCATGTAAATATTTGTAATTTGATATGGTGGTGATTCACCGAGGACACTAGAAGAAGGATCTGGCTTATACTGTGCTGCTAGCCTATGGACTAACCATTTAGGAGGCTAGGAATGAACTCTCCACCCCACCATTCTGCCAGGAGGTCTTGGAGAACTTGCTTCTCAAACTCCTCTCCTGGAGACTAAGATGAACTATGTATTGCTCTCCAAAATGCTCAAAAGACAATGAAACATTGAAAATAGTTATACAAATACAAAATAGCTAGCTGAGAGAAGTGTAGAACTAAGGACTGGGGGCTGGATTTAAGGGCCTCAGACATTTGATGGTTAATAAGTGACATCTGGATATTGAGTGGATCTTTGCCAGGACCACAGAATGTTTTATTTTTCTTGGATACACCCTACACAATGCTTAATTCCCATCTTTTTGAACTCCATCAACAGCAGGGAGCTTACCAACTCAGAGGCAGCCTTATCCAAATTGGAACATTTCTGGCAACTGAACAGTCTTTCTCTATATAAAGATAGAATAAACATCCCTGTAAATTTCAGGACTTTATCTTAGTTTTGTTGTTTGAGGGCATGCATTACTCCTGGTTTACATTGTGATTTTCTGTGAAGTTTCCTTCCTTGGACAGGCCGTGTCCTGTAGTTTTTAAGAACGGTGGCATGAACCGTGTATAAACCGCCTCTTCCAGTTTCTGGCATTACCACCTTCAGTAATCCGCTTCAGTACTCTCAGCCTGAACAGTAATAATGCTAATCTTATGGAACCATGTGAATATTAAATGGAATAACACACACAAAATGTATCAAGTACATAATGTAGGTAAAGTACCTGGAGCATAGTAATCAATATCTGAGAGCTCTTCATATTGCAATCACATAATCACACTATCCCCTTTCTTCATATAAGTCTCTTCTGCAAGAAGATAAATCCTCTTACAGTGGTAAGAGATGCTTCTTCTCTTAAACATTTTTCTCATCCCACCCCTGCAGAGAGACTTCTTGTATGGGGTCAGGCTCCTAGAATACAGCTGTTGGCTGATAATTCCATGGGCCCAGTGAGAAGGCTGGAAAGAAGCAGAGGCAGTTTTAGAGACAGGCAAAGTCAATGTGTTTCAGGAACTTGTGGCATACAGAGCAAGACCTGTATTTCTTTTATTTCACATATAAGGAAAATAATGGAGTTTGATTTCCTTAGCTACAAGAAATCTAGACCTGTGGAAGAACATATTCACTGTCTGTAGATCGTTTAACAATGGGAACTTGAGAGAGTCTGAAAACAAAACCAAACGAAAATCTTCAAGGTAATAGCCTGCAGGAATTTGTGATACTGTTTAGGGCAGGCTGTTTAAAGGTCACGATCACTGGAGGGGAACATCAGCTGTGTATGAAATTTCACAGTGGGTACGTCCCCATTGTCATCACCACGATGGAAAGTTGTTTATGTTGTTACTCTTGAAGGACTTCCAGGACAGAGTGTACAAAGTCCCTGGTCAAATATGCAGAAAGAAACCAAATTTAGTAAACCAATGTTGCTAAAAATTGGTAACAATCATATGTGCCACTGGTCCAGGAATCATCAGTTTACAAAGTACATCACTGGTTGGGATCTAATTTCCTCTATTTGCCTCTAAATTCATGTTCATAGCCATGGCTGTTAGATTGGATGATGTGGGGTTGGGGAGGAAGAAAAGTCATGTGAGTGTGGTTGAAGACCTGAGTCTTCACAGGCATATTTCCCTTTAGTGAGTTTCACTGGGTAAAGACTTTTTACCCCTAACTTGAATTTCACTTTTATTCACTAATTATATTCTTTGTGATAATCCTGCAAAATATTTTATTCCCATTTTAGAGATGAGAAAATTGAGTTCATTCAGAGGGTTTCGGTAATTTGTTAAAAGGAAAAATTGGCTAGAATAGACCCGGATTTCAAATCTCAGTGCTCTCTTATTGCTGAGCCTTAAAGTTTGGTTCCTCTTTCATTATTATATATTTCCACTTATGTCACTAGATTGTGTTGCTCAGATGTGAGAATTATTTTTTTTTAATTTTTTATTGTTATGTTAATCACCATATATTACATCATTAGTTTTTGGTGCAGTGTTCCATGATTCATTGTTTGTTCATAACACCCAGTGCTCCATGCAGAACGTGCCCTCCTCAATACCCATCACCAGGCTAACCCATCCCCCCACCCCCCTACCCTCTAGAACCCTCAGTTTGTTTTTCAGAGTCCATCATCTCTCATGGTTCGTCTCCCCCTCTGACATACTCCCCTTTTCTTCCTCTCCTGTTATCTTCTTTTTCTTTTTTCTTAAAATATGTTGCATAATTTGTTTCAGAAGTGAAGACATGTGATACATGTCTTTCTCTGATTGACTTATTTCACTCAGCATAACACCCTCCAGTTCCATCCACGTCGTTGCAAATGGCAAGATCTCATTCCTTCTGATGGCTGCATAATATTCCATTGTGTATATATACCACCTCTTCTTTATCCATTCATCTGTCGATGGGCATCTTGGCTCTTTCCACAGTTTGGCTATTGTGGACATTGCTGCTATAAACATTGGGGTACACGTACCCCTTCGGGTCCCTACATTTGTATCTTTGGGGTAAATACCCAGTAGTGCAATTGCTGGATCGTAGGGTAGCTCTAATTTCAACTGTTTGAGGAACCTCCATACTGTTTTCCAGAGTGGTTGCACCAGCTTGCATTCCCACCAACAGTGTAGGAGGGTTCCCCTATCTCCACATCCCCGCCAACATCTGTTGTTCCCTGACTTGTTAATTTTAGCCATTCTGACGGGTGTGAGGTGGTATCTCATGGAGGTTTTGATTTGGATTTCCCTGATGCCGAGCGATGTTGAGCACTTTTTCATGTGCCTGTTGGCCATTTGGATGTCTTCTTTGGAGAAATGTCTGTTCATGTCTTCTGCCCATTTCTTGATTGGATTATTTGTTCTTTGGGTGTTGAGTTTCATAAGTTCTTTATGGATTTTGGATACTAGCCCTTTATCTGATATGTCATTTGCAAATATTTTCTCCCATTCTGTCGGTTGTCTTTTGGTTTTGTGGACTGTTTCTTTTGCTGTGCAAAAGCTTTTTATCTTGATGAAATCCCAATAGTTCATTTTTGCCCGGGCTTCCCGTGCCTTTGGCGATGTTTCTAGGAAGAAGTTGCTGCGGCTAAGGTCGAAAAGGTGGCTACCTGTGTTCTCCTTTAGGATTTTGATGGACTCTTGTCTCATGTTTAGGTCTTTCAACCATTTGGAGTCTATTTTTGTGTGTGGTGTAAGGAAATGGTCCAGTTTCATTCTTCTGCATGTGGCTGTCCAATTTTCCCAACACCATTTGTTGAAGAAACTGTCTTTTTGCCATTGGACATTCTTTCCTGCTTTGTCAAAAATAAGTTGACCATAGAGTTGAGGGTCCATTTCTGGGCTCTCGATTCTGTTCCATTGATCTATGTGTCTGTTTTTGTGCCAGTACCAAACTGTCTTGATGATGACAGCTTTGTAATAGAGCTGGAAGTCCGGAATTGTGATGCCGCCAGCTTTGCTTTTCTTTTTCAGTATTCCTCTGGCTATTCTGGGTCTCTTCTGGTTCCATACAAATTTTAAGATTATTTGTTCCATTTCTTTGAAAAAGTGGATGGTATTTTGATGGGGATTGCATTGAATGTGTAGATTGCTCTAGGTAGCATTGACATCTTCACAATGTTGATTCTCCCAATCCATGAGCATGGAACGTTTTTCCATTTCTTTGTGTCTTCTTCAATTTCTTTCCTGAGTATTTTATAGTTTTCTGAGTACAGATCCTTTGCCTCTTTGGTTAGATTTATTCCTAGGTATCTAATGGTTTTGGGTGCAATTGTAAATGGGATAGACTCCTTGATTTGTCTCTCTTCTGTCTTGTTGTTGGTGTATAGGAATGCCACTGATTTCTGTGCATTGATTTTATATCCTGCTACTTTACTGAATTCCTGTATGAGTTCTAGCAGTTTTGGGGTGGAGTCTTTTGGGTTTTCCACATACAGTATCATATCATCTGCAAAGAGTGAGAGTTTGACTTCCTCTTTGCCGATTTGGATGCCTTTGATTTCTTTTTGTTGTCTGATTGCTGTGGCTAGGACTTCTAATACTATGTTGAATAGCAGTGGTGAGAGTGGACATCCCTGCCACGTTCCTGACCTTAGGGGAAAAGCTCTCAGTCTTTCCCCATTGAGAATGATATTCGCTGTAGGTTTTTCATAGATGGCTTTTATGATATTGAGGTATGTACCCTCTATCCCTATACTCTGAAGAGTTTTGATCAAGAAAGGATGTTGTACTTTGTCAAATGCTTTTTCTGCATCTATTGAGAGGATCATATGATTCTTGCTCTTTCTTTTGTTAATGTATTGTATCACGTTGATTGATTTGCGGATGTTGAACCAGCCTTGCAGCCCAGGAATAAATCCCACTTGGTCATGGTGAATAATCCTTTTAATGTACTGTTGGATCCTATTGGCTAGTATTTTGGTGAGAATTTTTGCATCCATGTTCATCAAGGATATTGGTCTGTAATTCTCTTTTTTGATGGGGTCTTTGTCTGGTTTTGGGATCAAGGTAATGCTGGCCTCATAAAATGAGTTTGGAAGTTTCCCTTCCATTTCTATTTTTTGGAACAGTTTCAGGAGAATAGGTATTAATTCTTCTTGAAATGTCTGATAGAATTCCCCTGGGAAGCC
>NW_027397093.1:5201411-5266722 GCF_003265705.2 Callorhinus ursinus
TTCTTCTTCTTCTTCTTCTTCTTCTTCTTCTTCTTCTTCTTTTGGTTTAGGGGTGAAATAACAGAGGTACATTTTAGATATTCAATCGTATGTCCAGGTATTGTATAACAAATGAATCTGGCTGGCCTTTATCCATAGCTCCTGGGAGGGATACACCAAACCCTTGGAATTTCTTGTGTGAAAGGAGTGTCTTTGTTATTCATGCTGGGCCCTCAGACCACATTTGAATTTACCCTAAGGAGATGATCCAGGATGGAGCATGGTTGTGCCAGAAAGTCCAAGTGATTAGAGGTTTGGAGCTTTCAGCAGCTTGATGTCAACTCAACCTCCAGGGAGTGGGGAGGGCTGGAGACTGAGTACAATCTCATGGCCAGTGCTTCAATCAGTGGTGCCTACATGAATGCACCCTCCCCCTCGGAAAAAAAAAAAAGAAAGAAAAAAAGAAACACCAGATAACTAGGCTTGGGTGAGATTCCTGGTTGGTAACATACTTCAGTGTATGGGGCATGTGACGTGACTCCACAGTGAGAAGACAGAATCTTCTCATTGGGTACCTTCCCAGACCTTGCCCTTTGCATCTCTTCTTTTAGCTGGTCCTCATTTATATCCTTTTTTTGTATAGTCAAACTGTGATTCTAGATAGAGTTGACCCTTGAACAACACGTGTTTCAACTGTGTGGGTCCACTTATACATAGATTTTTTTGGAAAAATATACGCTACAGTACTGCACATGTATTTTCTCTTCCTTAAATTTTCATAACATTTTCTTTTGTCTAGCTTACTTTTTTGTAAGAATACAGTATTTAGTGCCTATGATCTACAAACTATGTGTTGACTGACTGCTTATGTTGTTGGTAAGGCTTCCAGTCATCCATAGGTTATGAGTAGTTAAGTTTTGGGGGAGTCAAAACTTAAAAGTGGATTTTGTACTGTGTGAGGGGTCAGTGCCCCAATGCTCACACTGTCCAGAGGTCAACTATATAGCGTTTTGTGAATCCTGTGAGTCATTCTAGCAAATCAGTAAACCAGAGGATGTAATGGGAACCCCCAAATTTGTAGCTGGTTGGTCAGAAGGGTAAGTAGTCTGGGAACCCCCAAGATTCTGTGTTGTGTCTAAAATGAGGGCAATCTTGTGGAGGACTGAATTTTTAATTTGTGAAGTTTGGTTGAGCGCTGAGCAGTTAGTGTCAGATTTGCATTGCACATGGATATCATTTTCCCCTTCCCTTGTTTCTTTTCACTGAAGTATGGTTGACATACCATGTTACATTAGATTCAGGTGTCCAATACAGTGATTCAACAATGCTGTATACATTTTACTATGCTCACCTCGATAAGTGGAGTTACCATTTGTCACCATACAACATTATTACAATATTATTGACTATACATGGCTTTTCTCATTTTGAACATGATGCTATGATGGTTTTGAGAAGCCTCAGGATTCAGATACACCCAGTGAATAGAAAAACTATGGCAAAAGCAAGATGTGGCAGCCAGTATGGCACTCAGCTCAAAACCACTGAATACCTTCCCTGGGTTGTAACAGCTGCAGCTGCTTTAAAATGCATTTGACAGGGTCACCTGGGCGGCTCAGTCATTAAGTGTCTGCCTTTGGCTTAGGTCATGATCCCAGAGTCCTGGGATCGAGGCCTGCGTCAGGCTCTCTACTCAGTGGGAAGCCTGCTTCTCCCTTGCCCACTCCCACTGCTTGTGGTCCCTCTCTCATTGTCTCTCTCTCTCTGTCAAATAAATAAATAAAAAATCTTTAAAAAAATGCATTTGACAGAAAGAGAAGAAACAGTGAATTCCTTACACAATGGGTTAGCTTACATGGAAACTATCAGTAAAAGCTGCTTTTCCACCGGAACAAGAATGTGATGTGGCTTGAGTTATGATCTAGATTTTGTAGGAGAAAAAAATAACCAAAAAAAGAAGACTTCAAGATCTCATCTTCATGAGGAAGTATCAGGTCCTTGATTATGCTTAACTGTTTTCTGTAGGTACCTAAGTGTAGCAGGTATAAAAGCTCGATCCCTTAAAACTTACATATTTCAGAGGGTTTTTAGATACCCATCATGAGAAACATTTCTCCTTGTTTTATATTGTTTTTATGTTTTTTTAAATAAAATTTTTTCCAAAAAATTTCTAAGACTTGTCATGAATTCAATACTTCTATGATTGAAATTTGTGGAAAAGGGACAATATACAAGGGAAAGTTATTCTCTGATACTAGGGACAGTACATGATACGATATGATACTGATGATTGATAGAGACAGTTACACTGGTAATTAAGATCAATCAACATTTCTTTCTGTACCAGGTCATTTTGTTGCCAGTTTTTCACCCATGTGGAGGCAGCATACCTAATAGAACAAGCATTTACACTGGCATTTCCTGAAGAAGAATGAGAAACATATGGAGAAGAGTCATCCCTGCTACCAGAATCTGAAGCAGAGATACTCCAACTACCTGCAAATGAACAGTGAGAAGCAAAGCTGTCCACCAATCTCAGCCTACATTAGCTAATTCCCAGATGAACCACAGATACTTGAGATGATTGCTATTCTTGGTCACTATTTTGGGGAAGTTTATTACACGGCAATTGTTGATTGATATGTATCCCGAACACTTGAAGCAGGTTGTTTATTTCACTGATATTCCAATTTGCAGTAACTTAGAATCTTACACTGGATT
This sequence comes from Callorhinus ursinus, assembly GCF_003265705.2. Taxonomy (NCBI): domain Eukaryota; kingdom Metazoa; phylum Chordata; class Mammalia; order Carnivora; family Otariidae; genus Callorhinus; species Callorhinus ursinus. Next base: position 5,204,112 of record NW_027397093.1, read on the forward strand.
CACTTAATATTTCTAAACTTTAAAATTATATGTCATCCATTAATGATTTATTTATTTATTCTCAATTACTGAAGACATGTCATGGGTGAAAGAGATAATAAAAAAATCAATTATATACTATTTAGAAAATGAACAAAAATGTACTCTCCATATCTTATGAAAAGTGGTTAAAGATATACAGAAAAAGATGCAGTTGTAAATGTTCTTAATACGAACCAAAAAAGAGAAAGTGTATATATACACTTATATGTATAAAAGTCAATAAAAACATGACAGAAAAAACTCATATCAAGCTTTAATAGGACTTACTGATATGGAGGCAGAGTAGTTGGATATGGGGTTGGTAGAATTAGGGAAGAAGATATAATTTGGTAATATTTGAATTGTTCTCAAACGTAGTATTTTATTTATCATATAGTTTTAAAAAAAAGCCAAGGGGCACCTTGGTGGCTCGGTCAGTTAGACAGCTGACTCTTGATTTCAGTTCAGGTCATGATGTTGGGGTGGGGAGGTCAAGCCCTATGATGGGCTTTGTGCTGAGCGTAGAGTCTGCTTCAGATTCTCTCTCTCCATTTCCCTCTGTCCCTCCCCCTGCTCTCTCCCTCTCTCTCAAAAACAAAATAAAACAAAAACAACCCCCAAAATGTTAAGGTTTGTTATCTTTAGGTATTTTAACCACAGTTATATATATATATATATATATATATATATATATATATATATATATATATTTTATTTTTATATGATTTAGTTTGGGTTGTCCTGAAAGCATAGCCTGAGAAAAAGACTTGCAATTGGATAGTGTTTTGGGGAAATGAAACTAAGAGCCAGACTGAGGGCAGAGCAAGATAGAAAAGGCAAATAGGCTGAATATAGATAGGCAATAGGTGCTCTATTCCACTGGAACCACCTGGAAAGTATTCAGAATATCTTCCAGATGGATTGGAGGCTGGAACCTGTAACTACTACCTCCTTCTTTGGATGAGGGGTGACTGCTGGGGTGTTAACTTCCTTATGTTCTAGGTCATGGTTACACAAGAGCTAAGTGGGTTCTTCCAACTTTGGAGAAGTTCTAGGGCCAAAATCAAAGAAATGCACCTTGGATACTTGAGGGATGATCATAACACAATGTGAATCTGAACTTGAATGGAAGTGTCAAGGACAGCTATGACTATAATCAATAATGGTTCAAGGGGATGTGATGCAGCACTCCATTCTGTTACAATTTTCTTTTTTTGCTTATTCTTTGTAAAGGGAAATAAAATCTATTCTAAAAGCATCTTGGCAAAATACACTTTCCCTCCCAGCTACAGGAAAGAAGGATTATTGGAAGGATTTTTAGTATTTACATTCACAGCATCATACATTTAAATACCCTACTGCAAACATTAGAACTGTCTTAAATATCTACATATTTTATAAATTGGTTGTAGAGTTATTAATTAAATACACTGACAAGGAAACATAGGCTTGCCAAGATACAAGGCCTAATGATGGATCATTTTGAAAACTGCTACAAAATACAAATACTAAATCTAAAATGTTAAGAAACACATGATTAAAATAGGTCTTTTGTTGTTTGTATTCTATTATTTTATTCAGTAATTCTTCACTGGTTAGAACTATTTTCATTTTTTGCTGTATAGCTCTCCAAATGGGAATAACCAACGCAGCAACCTATCTTGCCCTTGATCTGAAAAGAAAGCTATGGGATTGAACAATTTTTCATGACCTCGGTAATGAACCAGAGTTCCAGCACTGACTTTGTTCTGTTTCCCCATCCCCCAATAACCAGGAGTTGTTGTTCACTTTTTCATTTTCTTTTTCTTTTTTTTTAATTTTCATTTTGATATAGTCATTTACTAGTCTATTTACTCAACCAACTGATGTCTATTGAATTCTTGCTGTGTTCCAGATATTCTAAGAGGTGGGGTTAAATGAGATAGACATGGCCACTATCTTCACAGACCTGGAAGCTTTTAATAAGTGGAACAATCTTATGAATCACCTTTCAGGTTTGACACAGCACCATTTATCTAACTTACCACCTTGGCTCTTCTTGACTAAAAGTTCTTTTTGCCAAGACTTGGTTAACTCAGGTTGTCTTGAGGAAATAACCCTCTCCATTTGGGACAGTTATGGCCTTGGGATTTTCCTACTGCAGCAAAATAACTCAATTTTCCATAAGGTTCTGTAACAGGGAGGGAATTTAACCTCTCTAACTGTTGGAAGTTGTACAGTTATAGCTATCCATTTACCTGGATAACATAAATATTTACTCTAATGGTGAATCATCTTGTTTAATGGATGCCTCATAAAAAGGAGAATGATAAAACATTTTTTTCATTCTAACAAAGAACTTGTTTGAGGAACACCCCACATTGATTTTCTCTATGTTTGTATGACTACTGCTTATTCTACTAACCAATGTTGTTTCAACTTACATCGGAGACTATTAACTGTGGAGAATCATACCAGGACCTCCTTTGCCATATTTCTTTCAGGAAATGCCTTTCCTCACCTGGGCCTATCTTCAAAGGACCAGTGGGGACATTTTCTCCAGATCCCAGCCTGAATTTTTAAATGCATGTTTACATCCTTATCTAGAGTCTTTTCGATAGCAGAATATCCCCTGTCTGCTTGCATTTGGCACCATGGCTCCCTTCTTAACTACTAAGGTCTTTGATCTATATTTATCTCATGCTGGAACAAGTCTTCTAAATGAATCTCTTGGGTTATGCTATTTACCCTACCTTTGCTTAAACTGCCTGAAATAGAAACTAATTTTCTTTAATGGTTCAGAAACATGTAAATCTCCTTGCTTGAAACTAAATCTTAACTGCAATAAAGGATTTTGCCTTAAAATACTGATAAATTTTAAACTTTTCACAAAATAAAACAGCATGGTGTCAGATTTACCTTACATACTAATTATTTGTTTAAGAAACATACACACAATTTTCAATACATTTTAATAGGCTACTGAATGCCATTTTCTTGACTTACACATGCTAAATAACTAACCCACAATAGACATAATGTCTGTATTCTTCAAGCTCACTAAGAAAAGGAAAATTGTAAAGGAATTTATAAAGAAATTAAAGCAGCCCTAAGAATTACCTAAAATGTATAATTCACTGTTTGAAGTCTTGTTCTTGGCTGTGAACTCTCTTATTTGTCAGATCGTCATTTGACATTTAATTTTCCCAACATTCATTCATCCAGTCTTTAAATAAACATTTAAATACTTATTGCTCTGAGTCACTGATTTAGGTACTTCAGTAAAAGTTATGGTCACAGTCATTTAGGAACTTAGAGTTTGGAAAGCAAGACAGTATATACATCAGAAATTGAAATATGATATAAGAATGATGATATCAAGTCACTCATCCATTTCATTCATTTATTCATTGACTTTTTATTTCATTATTTGATTCTTTAGTTAATATTTTGGAATTTACACCATATATCATATGTTGTAATAGAAAGACAAATAAGACACAGTTTATAACATTAAGTAACTAAACAGTCTATAGAGAAATATAGACACAAAAATAAAAGATAAAATCATGTATCAAATATATTAATAATAGAGACATGCATGAGGCCTTATGAGAGAAAGAGAAGGGGAACTTATCCTTGTATAGGAAAGAGTCAAAGAAAATTTTCTCAGTAATACCAATACCAAAAAGATAAAGGAGAAGAACTTTCAGAATCTGATGTACCACCTAAGTAAAGGCAGAGGCATAGAAATGCATGGAATGTGGGAGGAATTACAAGCATTTTTGTTTTTTGGAAAGTTATTCACAAAAGAGGGAGTAGCTAATGAGGCTAGACATGTGAAGGGTCTGGCTCATGTAGGGGAAATATGTTGCTTTATAGATCTTAAAATCTAATCTATAAAAATGAGGAACCATTGAAAGTTCTTAAGAGAGGAAGTGATGTCATCATGTTTTGTTTTAGAAAAGCCACATTAGTGGCTAGTGTGTAGGAGGGAATGTGGCTCTTGCAGAAGCACAGTCATTGTAAGAGGTTAAACCAAGTTCCAGGGATGATGAGAGAAGGGTTGGTTTGAAAAATATTGAGGAGATAGTTTGGTTTACCAGTTGGATGGCAGAAGTTATTGAACATGAAGAGTTAAAGTTGGGTGGATGATGGTGCCACTAATAGAGATGTCATCTGAATGAAGAGCAGTCAGTTGAAGATGGACTATTTCAGTTTGGGTAGGTTCTGAATTTGAGGTTCGGTGGAGACTTTCAACAACAGGTGGTGGAATATATTAGCAGGCATGAGATTTACAATCATGAATTCTAAAGGTGGGTGGAATCACCTAGGGACAGTATGTACAGAGAAGGAGCACTAGGAATGGGGTCAGCCCTGGGACAATCACCAGTACATGAGGAATGGGAGGAAGGAGAACTCTTGCAGGAGGAATGAACAGGTTGGTGAGTGAGAGGGGTGTGTGAGGGAGTGAGGAGGTGTATGGAGGATCAGGGAAGCCTAGGTCATAGAGAATTTACCCACCTCATCAGTTTCAATTGCACCAATATGTTCAATTAGATAAAAGCTGACAAATGGCTGATTAGTGTTTCACTGGTGATCAGGGTTTAATCAATTTCAGTAGCATTCTGGAAACATGAGTCACATTTTGAGGGAAGCAGAAGAGACTCGGAAATGTGGAATGTGAAGACAGATAACAGATTGTGTTATTCTGAGAAGTTTGAGTTAAAAAGGGCAGGGAGAACATAGATAGTATTTAGAGAAAGACATAGATTTAAGGAAGAGTTGTTTTTCTGGAAATGAGAAGCAGACAGTTGCTAATACACTGGTGAGCCAGCAGAGGAATGTGTAATGAAGATACGAGCTAGCATGTCTGGTAAGATAGCAGAAGACATGAAGACATGAACAGCTGAAATGGACCTACCACCTCTCCTCAAAGGAAAGCTGTATTGGGTGTGTGTATATATGTGTGTGTGTGTGTGTGTGTGTGTGTGTGTGTGTGTGTGTGTATATATATATATATACATATATATATATATATATATATATATGTATGACAGTAAGAACTGAGGAGGATCCTGCCTGAGGGATTATACCAGGTAGGCACCAACACTGTGACTGTACTTAGAGAGCAATGGGTCCATCAGCAATACTTTCACAGACAAAATACACTGGATATGGGTCTTAAGAAAATGAGAAATAACTTTTTGGTTAATGCAATATATATCTATTGAGAATTTACAGTATGCTCGACATAGCTTTTACCCTCAATGTGGTTACATTTAGGTGAGATGAAGAGCATTCTAGGGAAAGGATACAACATATATAAAGAGGCAGAGGCATATTAAATCTTGGCCTGTTATGGTGTCCCTAAATTCTATGATATCACTTAAGTGAAGGGTTAGATCTTTCCTGTAGCTAGGTCAGAGTAAAGTAACTGTAACTGTACATATTTGTGTTTTAGTATGATGACTTTGGTAAAAGCATAGGGAATGTATTGGAGGGGGGCTAAAACTGGAGACAGGCCTACTATCAAACAGTGTATTGTAATATCCAGAAAGAAGATGATGAAGATCTGAAATAAGACAGACAGTATTAACTGGGATACATTAATTTGACAATCATTTTTATAGGCCTATTTTTAAGGCATTGTGTTAATCATTTTAGAAAAGAATCAGGTATATATGTGTGTACACATATACATTTTTATGCACATAGATGCAAATAGGGAAAGCATTACAGTTATATTTATATTGCTAAATGTATCTCTAACTTTGCTGCAGCAACAAATTAATCATGGTTTGCCTTCAGACTGCAGTTCTATTCCATGTGTCTTCTCATTCTAGGTCCCATAGCCATGACAACGCAGAGGGGATGTGATCTTCCTCAATTCCTATTCTCATCCTCCACATATGTACTAAATACAGCCTTCCTTTAGTCTCAGAGTCTTTCAGCTATACTTTCCTTCATATCTCCTCCTTTTCCTTTCTGTGGAAGCATGAAAGCTGGCAGAATCTCATGATTCCCCTTGAAGTTTCTGCTTGGATGTGAAGTGTACCACATAGTCTCACATTCCATTGGCCAAGGCAGTCTTCCACATGTGTATATATGTGTATATGTATGAATTATACAGCAGTGATAATCAAAACTCATAACACCTGGTATGGTGTGGGCACAGACTAATTAGAATTGATGCACTGGAGTGTGATGGCAGTGGTCCCTTGTTAGCACGTTATTACATTAGCTACTGATGTGGACAAGATACTAGTGGATCCAGAGGAGAGGTTGGGATAGCTAAGGTGATATAGGATCTGGGAGACTGAAGGATGTGGGTATTTACCAATCAGTAGAAAAGGATTCAGTATTTCAACAATCACTTAAGCTACATTGGTGTGTACTGGATGGCCATCAGCCGTGTGTGTGTGTGTGTGTGTGTGTGTGTGTGTGTGAGGCGTGTGTGTGTGTGTGCAGGCAGGTTCAACATGGCAATAAGAGAAATAGGGTGTTTTGGGATTATTCCTATTATTTCTGGCTTGGGTGATGACATAATGAGGTGATGCAAAATGGGAAAGACAATGAAGGAGAAAACTGATTAGGGGAGAGATAGTACATTAGCTTTGGTTACATATTAAGTATATATGAACTAAAAAGTTCAATTATAGGTCAGTTATGTCAGTCAGACCTCAGAGGAGAGTTTATGCTGTATATAGCCATAATATACATTATGACTAATGTATAATTGTCAGCCTGTAGATCACTAAGACACAAAATGTAAAAGGCATTAAAAAAAGATTGATATGTTTATACAAATCAAAATATACAACTTATGAATATCAAACACTTAACAAATCTTATAATAAAAGCCACACAACACTTGTAGAATGTAATTTGCATGGCAGGCAAACATTTAATTATTTTAATATACAGAGAACATACTACCTAATAAACAAAATGTCACAAACCCAACATAAAAAAATAGGTAAGAATAACTATAAATGGCTTATAAACCTACAGGATGACTCCAACTCTCATAATTACATAATTATGACTTTTAAAATATTTAACTTAACAACTGACAAGTACAAAAATATTTCAACATAAATAGTTCTGAATGGGAGGAAAGAAAATGCACACCCCTGTGTGCTGCTTATAGAAGTGTTAATTAGTGTACACTTTTTGGCGACCAGTTTGCTAATATCTATAAAAAATAAGTTAAAAGAAACCTATGAGCAGAATATGCTGTGATTTTTGCATGTAAAAAATGCACACACATGGACACATGCACAAACACATGCACATTTTCTGATAGACCATTCAAGAAACTTTTTGTTGTGTTGCTTCTTTGGAGAGCAAATAAGATACTCCTGAAAGTGGGAGGGTTCTTTTATGCTGACATAAAACATTGTGATGTTTGAAGTTTGATCATTTGCTTATGCTATTTTTATCATTTTTAGAAGAAAAACATTTTACATATATGAATACATGTAAAGATTTAGTAAAACACTTGTTTATGGGTGTTTACACCAGAGATAATCATACAGATTTATGAAAAATCTTCAGAAATATCCTTAAAACATCAGGTAATTTTCAAAAACAATGTTTTTAATGGTTGAGTGCAAATAACTCAAGTGCAGATGAGCCTAACTTCTCTGGATTTTGAGAATTTAAAGAAAGAAAACAACTTGTAGTAAAATTTTTGGATTTTAAAAGTCATATGTACACTTTAAAATGGAAAAATTGAAATTATTTGTTTCTCTGTTTTCACTCAGTTTATTATATGCCTAAACCAACAGCAAATCTGGTGATTCTACACATTATCTGTATGCACAGACTACAATGGAATTATATAAAAAAAAAGTAAAAAATTAATCTCCCTGACTTTTCTGCCACAAAAACTTAAATATTTACTCTTTCCCTTTGGAATATGTTTGCATAATAAAGATTTTATTTCTTCTAGATTTTTTTTTATGGAATTGGGAGAAAAGCAATAATTATATCAGCTGTGAGATTTGCATGTCAATATTGAATGAGGACAGGGCAAAAATGGGCATGTTTAAGTCAGAAATTTGGGGAAAGACAATCTAAACATGATTTGGATTTGGTTTTTGGTCTCTCCTGACTGAGGCAATAAAGTGAAATTAAAATACATCTCACACTTCTTAAGTTCCTCTTCAAAATTTGAAATAGCAGAAATTTGGCCTAAAATTTCCTTTCTCTTGATGGCTTGTTACTGTATATTAAACGTTCTTATTCACCAGATAGGTTGTGCTTTGAAAAGAATGTTTCAAAATCCCTCCTACTGTTCGTGATCCTGTGCTCTAATGCTCAACCCATTTGCAGCTTTCCACAAGCTCTGCAGATGATTGTCAGACTAAGGTTATCTTATTTTACCATATATGATGTCAGACTACCATATAGGATTATCAGACTATTATTTCATCACATGTGATGCAAATCCATATGTGATTTCCTGGGGCTATCTGAATAAATAAATTATTCCAAACACAATTAAGAGATGGTATTGGCAAATTTTCAAAAGCAAAGCAATCAACTTTTAAAGTTATAACATGCTTCTGCTTCTAGGAGGTATGGTTATTTTGCTGTTATATTGCTTCCTCAAGTGATTCAAGGCAAATTATCTAAATCGTTTTTTTAATGCCACATGTGAATCTCATTTTCTATAATCTTGTATCTATGTGTTAATCTGCAAGATATATAAAAACAATAAATAACAATTAAAAATAATAATAATCTAAAACTTCAGATTATTTTAATTTTATCTCTTAGAAATTAAAACTCTACACTTACAAATGCATAGTTTTTGAAATAAAGTCTAAAAATAAAGAAATATTACATATATTAAGCTTGCTAAAATTGTTTCCAAGATAATTGTTCTCAATTTTCAGATGATGAAGTTAAGAGTAAAGTAACTCGCCTAAGGATGCAAAGTTATTAAGAGACAGAAGTAAATATGATCTCTAAGCTGCCTGAGTGGAAATTTCAGTCTATTTTCAGCACCGTGCAATTCTCATAATAGCTCTGAATTTTGTCTTTTTCTCCTTACTTTCAAAAGGAGGCTGCACAATGTTCACTAAGTATCTTCATCATTTGGATAGAACTGTGTAAGGACTTCCCCAAACAGATGCACTGGGTTCACAGTAAGCTGTAATGAAATCCTGGAAATGTGTCCAATAAAACTTAATAGGTATCAGCCCTCTGCCTGCCTTGAGGCCACACAATGCACACAGGATTGTCTACTCAGTGTCCTCCTTTTGAACACTGTTGTGTTCAAAGTATACAAGGCTATGCTCTTGGGTACAAGCTGTGGCCATGAAACTGAAAGAAGTTAAATGACCTACAAGGAACTGTTTCAGACCCAGCTCCATTAAACCCTGGCACTGAATAAAATTAATCTATTTTCTGAGGCTGTTGCTATCAGGGTTACCAAGGAAGTTCCTGCAATCTTTTGGCCTGGAAGAAAAGGAGGAAACTGAATCTATGGTCCTAATGTCAATCTTCAACCTTGGTCTGGTGCTGGAACAGTTTCTCCTTATTTATTCTTTTTAGTATGGAGTTTTCACAATCATTTCACCTGGAATGCAATACTGTTGAAATATCAATCTAGATTCGGTAGGTGGAGAAATGTTTACAATTAAAGTGTTATATGATTAGAAAGTATTATTTTACATAAGCTTACCATGAAAGATGGGTTTCATTGATCTGTATAATGGTGTTCTGACTACTTCCTACTCACCCCACTGGTGGAGGAATCTTGTGCTGTAAATAATACAGGGTGTTCAAATATATGGTGCCTGACACTGGACTCATGAGATTGGCAACAGTTTATATGTATGTGATATATATAGTTTATATATATGTGACTACACATATATTCTTAGCCCATGAAAGGGCCACACTGCAACATGAACCAGAAATGGCTGTGGGTATCAGGCTTTGTAGTAACACAAGGATGGGATGCCCCAGGTTCTTATGGGAGGATGTGATTGGCTTGTTTGAATAATTTGATGGGTTGTTAGAAGGTAAAACCTATTAGGTTGCAAAGGAACCATTGAGGATGGGGGTGCAGGCATAGGTCAGGGTATGGGTGAGAAGGTGTAACTAAGCTGTTAATGGGGGAAATAGCAGGGTAGGGAGCCTTTCCCACTGGTAGGAGAAGCACTTGAAATTTTATGTCTTATGTTACAATGTCTATAATAATTTCCTACCACACAGAGCTCTGAGGGAAATAAATGAAATAAACGTGAAAATAATCAGTAAAATGAAATGAGTTTTAAAATCCTTAGTTATTCGCAACATATTTTAAGAAAAAAGAAAAAGAGAAAGATAACAGGAGAGGAAGAATGAAGGGGAGTAAGTCAGAGGGGGAGACGAACCATGAGAGATGATGGACTCTGAAAAACAAACTGAGGGTTCTAGAGGGGAGGGGGGTAGGGGGATGGGTTAGCCTGGTGATGGGTATTAAAGAGGGCACATTCTGCATGGAGCACTGGGTGTTATGAACAAACAATGAATCATGGAACACTACATCAAAAACTAATGATGTAATATATGGTGATTAACATAACAATAAAAAATTTAAAAAAATAAAATCCTTAGTTATTTATGTAAGCCTTATTAGAAAAACTTGAAAGTTTAATTCTTAGTTTATATTTATGACCCCTTATCTACATAGTATTTTAAAATAAGAAGTGTAGAATATACTTTAAATCTTATTCATAAGTTTACCACTACTATACTCTTTGCCACTAATGAAGAGGACAGTGCATAGAGCATTTGCTATTATAATGGCTATCCTCCATCAGACTAAGCTGAAAATGGATTGTGTGGTTATGCATAATAAAAAGAGAAAGGGACCAAGGAAGTCAAGATAGTAACAGCCTACAATGTTCAGGAGTTCCCGAGACCACTCTAAGGTTCAAAATTTGCCAGAAGGATTCACAGAACTCAGAAAAGGCACTATACTCATGGTTATGGTTTATTACACCAAAAGGTTAGGGGCTAAAATCAGTCAAAGGACGGGAACAAAGAAGCAGCATCTTAGAGTTATCAGGTGTGAGCTTTCACTTGTCCTCTCCATATGGTGTTGTGTAAGCAGCACCTGTTTCTCCAGGAACCACGTGTGAACATATACATGGAGTATTGCCAACACGAGAAGGTCACTCCAGCTTTGGTGTACGGAGTTTTTATCAGGGCATGGTCATGTACATATGGGTGACCTCTTGCATTGTTGACCTCAGTCTCCAGCCCCTTCAGTCAAGTGTTCCAAGCCCCCTCACCATAAATCACCTTATTAACATTGACAATCTATATGTCCCAAAGCTGCCAGGCCAACAAAGCCACTATTGTTGAGCAGGTGATGTTCCAAGGGCTTACAGATTACCTTCCAGGAGCCAAGGACCAAGATCACATCTCTCTTTGGGCAAAGTTAATCCTTTACTCCACATGGCATTTTCTTTCTATTCTAACACTAATTCACCATCTTTGAAAGCATTGGGCATGGGTGTCCTCACCTGAAAAGTAAAGGGACTGGGCTGGATCAATCTTTTTCACTCTTAACTTTGAGGAGGATTAGGAGATTTTTAGAACTGACTGAGATATTATTGAGTGTGGAGAGAGAGGGAGCTACTAGAAAGGTGTCTCAACCAAAGCACTTCAAAGCAGTTTTATGTAGTGGATTTTGCTTAAGGTTTAATCAAAAGAAAGTACTTTTCTAATCACTTAGAAGTAGGAAATCTCTGGAAATACATTATTTCTGAGGTTTCTTCCAAGTCTAGTGTTAAAGGATAATATTGTTTTAAGAAAAGACAACCTATGGTCATATAATTAGATACTTTGTATTTTAATGTAATAGTCTGAAGATGCAATTTTTTTTCAATTCTACAGTTATTATGGCCACTTATATTTTCTTCCAGAGCTGCATATGATTACCTATGATTATAATAATAACATTCTTTGATGGTAGTTTTTGTAACATAAACTGCTTTCTCTATAGATATTATCTTAAACCTGATTATGTGTTATTTTTCCATTTTCCAGATGAGTATTTGGTTAAGTGGGTAAAAAATCCTCCACAGTCAAATTACTGTAAACAAATGTGAGTATTGAATACTTTTATAAGAGAAATATTACATTCTAGCAAATTACTAAAAAATATCAAATGAATTTTAGCTGGATACTTTGGCATAGACCAAAGAATAAGACAGAAGATAAATTTTGTATTATCTGTTCCAGCCTCATTCATGCAACTACTTCAGTGGACAATTTGGGTCTAGGTCCTTGCTCTATTAGCTCCTGAATTTTCGCACATAATTCAGATAAGTTAAAATCCCAAAATATTTTATTTGTAAATGAAGATTTTGACCTATTTCTCTTAGTCAAACTTGCAAGCTACAGTACCAAGATTAAACAAATGATGAATTCCTTGATCCAAAATTTGAAAGATATCCTGAGGATGCCTAGGCTACGAGTTAGTTGACTTGGCTGTTAGTTCCAGCTCTGCGACTGACAATTTCCATAACTTTGGGCACATAACCCCTTTTCTCATTGATTCCTCATGTGTCTAAAGAGCATATGAAACTGAGTTCTCTGATTTGTGCAGTGATTTATGTTGATTTCCTAGGCTTTTATAGTCTAACTGTGTTAGGCACTTGCAACCAAAAAAACCCCCGCAGGATGTATTTTTTCCTTATTTTATGAAAAATCATTTCACCATATCTTAATCACTTGTCCATGATTGCTTCACACAGGGAGGCCAGGTAGGTTCAAGGTCTGCTAGAACTCCACTTGTATGATTCTGTATATTTTATGCAGTTCTCAAGTTTCTTTGTTTCCATCATAAAAATCTATTTTACTGTATAAAAAGCTCAGCATTTATTTTCCAACACCTTTGACTTTTAAGAACAACAAGTACACCCCCAGTTTCACCACTTCTATTAAATTACCAGCTATAAAGGGCGTGCATTTGCTACTGCTGTCAATGATTACTAAGAAACTATGCCGTATGGTTCCAAGGCCATGCAGTGTTACTGTGTATTTAATGTAATCTGTGCCATCACTCTGTGCCATGCTCAAGTGTCAGTCCTATTTTGTTCCATAGCTGGTGGAAGTGTGGAGGCAATGCCTCTGGTATAACCTGATCTAGCGGTGACTATTACAGAACCATACCACTATTACATTTTACAAAATGGATCATCTCACTCTAATGAGATACCATTCTGTGTAACAGTCACTCCCAAACTCTTCATCCATCTTGTTTGTAAGCAGATGGGATTGCACATATGGATCAAATCACTAATTAAGTTTTAATCTGCAAAGCACATCACCCATTCCAACCCTTCTGCAATAAGTAAAATTTAACTTAAAACAGGAATGTAAAAAAGCAACATGCTCAAGTGAAAATGTTTCTTTGAAAGCAGAATAGTTACAGCCATCTCTGAATATATTAGCTAATAACCAATAAAAACCCCACAATTTTACAAGAATAGCTGCAGTTGGTAGCCAATACTTTAATTTCCACCAAGTTATTCTACATTAACAAGAAGTTCTGTATGTTCTCCAAGCTGTATTATAAAAAGCTATATTGAAGCTAAAATCGCCACAGTGATTAAAATGCAAAGTACATTTTGGGTTCATTTTGAACGAGTGAGATTTTTTCAACCAACCTAAAGTAAAATAAACTAATTAGGGAGCCATCTGAGTAAAATTAAATCTCAGGAAATGGCAAGTAAAAATGTGGACCCTTAACACTGCTGTGGCTTCCAGGGGTTTTCAGAAAGATCTACTATCAGAGTTAGGTAACACTTAAACTTGTAAGTAGATTAGGATTTCACAAACCTGGATAAGTCTTATTATCACCCGAGCAAATTAAAATAAATACTGCTGCCCAAGCTCCATCATAGATCCCTTGTTTTAACTGATCTGTTGTGGGGTCCAGGCATTGGCATTTTTAAAATGTTCTTCAGGTAATTTTAATGTATAGTTATGACTCAGGACCCCTAACTAGATGTACTTACTGTGATCAAATTTCCATTTCTCCCATTATGCAGTAAGTGACAAATTACATCTTCCATTTCCCTTGATGCTAGAAATTATGTTACCATAATCATGTCACCAGTTGATTTACATGTTGCATGTGGACTTTTGGAAGATATTGATAAAATATTATAAAATATTTTCTTAATGTCTCTCTAAAAATGTCGCTGAAATGTTAACATTCTCAAGTATTCTTGTACACTAACAACGGGTGCTTTCTTTTTTTAGATTTTTCCTTATGGATCTTGGTCTTGGACTCTACAAAATCAAAGAGAGAGAAGCATACAAGATTTTCCACCAAATAGATGTTTTTAGTGTTGCATTGTATAATTAAGTTCTCATAGGAAGTTTTAGAGTTTAGGGATGGGGCAGGAATAGAAGAAATAATGATTAGGAAGGGCAGATTCAGTGGCATCAACTGTATCCAGGGCCAGTAAAACATAGGAGGAAGTAATTTTGTTGAATAAATAAATAAATGAGTGGATGGATAACTGAACAGTAAGCCTTGAGAGTTGGTCAGAGAACAAAATTTGAGTTTACGAAAGCTCAGATATAGGAAACTTCTGGTGAGGGAAATGTTGAGCTAGAAGTGTGCCTCCACACAGATGTGAACTAGTGGGATTGTTGGGAAGTTAGAAGGGACCTCACCCAAATGACTGGTATCACCATGCGAGACAGTGAAAGAAAAGGTGGGAGACAGGTGCTGAAGTCCTTGAGGGAAAATGAGGGGTGTTTCATGTAATGGAACAAGGATGTGTAGAGTGTGAAGAACATGACATAGGCTTCAAAAGGAGGCACCATTAAGCAGTGGCCCAAAAAGGCACATTGCAGAGAGAGAGGAAGAGAGAGAGGGAGATTCTTAAGCATCAATGAGTATTACATATGAAAACAGTCTGAAAACTATAAAGGGCAAAGCTAGGCAGACACTTGCTAAGGAGCTCATATCTGCACTAATGAAAGTGAACTAATTTTATTTCTTTATATACTGATACAGATGACTTTTTTAAAGAGTGATCAAGATGGTAACTATTTTAATTAGAGATCTTAGAGCAATTTCAATTGGAGAACAATTTAGTTTTTCCTGATGTATGGCATGGATAGCTAAAGTCCACCTTTAACAATAAACCTGGAATGATTTTTTCCACAAACTGAAAGTTTTGAAGAAAGGGTGTTTTAGACTTGGGCTGTGGGTGGGGAGAGAACAGTGATGCAAAGACAGATGTGAATACAAAAAACATCTTGTATGAAAATTGGTCCATAGTCTGTGTAGAATGAATTGAGAGAATTCTAAGGGCCAAACCTCAGATACAGGGATATAAGAAAAAATAGCATTTATATTTGTAAGAATTGAAAGCTGTAAAGCAACATTCTCACACACCAGTATGGGTGAGGGGCACCATTTCCATTATTTAAGTAGAGATGGCCCCCTGGACTGATGAAAGATGAGCTCAAAGAAAAGTGCAGCTATTAGTATTTTATATTCTAATACATTGTACACTTTTACTTTGATTTTTCTCTTTCAAGGAAAGAGGAAGACACTGACATTCATCCATCCAATATATAAGCCTTTTATTCAGACATCTAGATAGGCTCCCAGCATCTTCAACATCCCTGTAGTCTTGTGTTCATAAGTTTACTGCTGTCCCCTCCCCTCAAGGGAACCCCTGTCCTGTGGAAGCTAGTTTTCTTCCTAAGCTCCTTGAATCTGTCTGCAAGAATGGGAAAAATGATTCTTTCCTCATTATGACATAGCGAGAATTAAAGAAGGAAATAGCTGATAGTACTGTCAATACTACTAGGTTATATTTATTAAACATTTATTATCAGAAAAAAGTGATAGGTTTAGGCAACAAGACCAGCTACTCTAATCCCAGAGCCTTCCTTAGCTCTGATTAGGCCGACTAGTTGCTTCTAAACCTCTTACGTAATGATGCTTGCTTGCCTGCAGTGTTGGTGCTCAGTATATGATGAACGAAATGAAGGCATGAATCAATGGGTGAGCATTGCCTCTGTGAATGTTGTTCATTGCTGCTTTACTCTCTGCTGTGGCCCAGAATTTTACCTTTTCTAATTGATGTTGTAGCCATGCTGTAGGAACAGGATGGACCCCTCATCCCCAAATAGGTTCAAATGTCAACACTGATGATGTCACACACACACCAAAAAAAGTAGAAAGAGATTTGTGTAAGTAATTACATAGTGAGACTCTGTGAAGAGAATAGGGCAACTCTTCAAAAATTGGCTGAAAATGGTTTGAAACAGAAAGGAAGGGAGACGGCTTGGGATTTTTTTTGGTGGTTCAGAGGTGTGGCTGGGCTGAAAGTTTCCATACTGGAGAGGGTTTTTATAGTTTGAAACTCTCACAAATGCCAAAGGAGGGAGCACTGGAGCTTTCTTAGTTTGCCCAGATGTGTGCACAAAAATAAGAGGAAGCTGTGAGGCTTTAAAGATGTTAGTAATCAAACATTTAAAAAAAAGTGGAGTCAGATTTTATTAGAGCCAGAAACTGATGTTCTGCCTAAATCAGTGCATTCCCTTTTCACCACAATCTCTCTCTCTCTCTTTTTAAAAAAGATTTTATTTATTTATTTGACACACGGAGAGAGAGACACCAAGAGAGGGAACACAAGCAGGGGCAGTGGGAGAGGGAGAAGCAGGCTTCCCGCTGAGCAGGGAGCCCAATGCAGGGCTCAGTCCCAGGACCCTGGGATCATGGCCTGAGCCTAAGGCAGAGGCTTAATGACTGAGCCACCCAGGCACCCCTTTACCATAATCTCCTGACTTAGTCTAGTGACTGGATTTCTGCAGACCTCCTTCATCTGGGATTATAATTCCATGTACATACAGCACTGGTTGTCTAGACTAACCCTTAGGTTATAGGTCTCCTTGGTATGGTTGTTTCCACTTGCAACTAAAGTGGAAGAATCACCAAGTACCAAGGCTATGATCTCATGGAAGGTATCAGTGACGTTTGAGAAGGAAACAAATTTACAAATCATTTAAAGAGCATTATGTTTGTGACAAGATTCAGGAATGAGAGCCTAGTGCTCAGAAAACCAGGTGGGAGTCTACTGACAAATTCTGAACATGAGGCTGCAAGCCTTGAATGAGTCACATGATGGTGTATCAGAAAGAAAAAAAGGAATGTGAGAGGGATCATGTATGAATGACCAAGAGCAGGTCTGGGTAGATTTCATCCCTCTTTAGAAAAAAATAATTTTCTTTTTCCAACAGTGATTTAGATGGTGCAAAGTCTTTCTCTCTAATGACTAAAGATATATTAAAGTAGGAAACAAACTCTATCACCCCATAAAATATGGAAGGTTGACACCCATGAGTCAGGAACTTGGCAGATTTCCTGCAAAATATATTGTTGAGGAGACTGGATACTGAGAAACAGAAGTGGGCTGTCTACATTCAGCACACGCAAAGGAAACTTTTACCCAGGGTAGGCAGGAGTGAACACACAGAAAAATTTTCGATTCCCTATCTTAGTTCATCTTGGCCCTTTGAGGAGAGGTGGCAGTCAGGAGTTGGAAGCAAGGGTCAATTATGGAGTGGTTGGTAAGAGGGGAATATCAAACTTATATAGGCTTTGAGAAGTATAGTAAGTATTGGCATTGAACTGGCTTGTCTTCTTAATTTCCCTCTAAACTTTTATTGATGTGGATGCATGTCAAGTAAGGCAGGGATATTGACAATGTAGAACCTTAAAAAGGATAGTCATATCAGCAAGAATCCATGCAATTTATTTAAAATTTATGTGAATTCTATGCTCTTGCCAAGATATGCATGAATTCCTAGAAATGCAAGCTCAGATGGTCACCTCTGATTCTGTTTTCCTGTGTCTGTGAATTTTAGACCACACATCTCTTTTTGTTTTATAACCCAAAGGAAGAATATGGACTAACAACTTTGATTTACTTATAGTGCCACTCACTATAGACTGTTGCAGGTAGCTGATTTTAATGAAGCTTCAGTGGAACTGAAAGGAATTGTATGACAGAAAAATATAACAACAGGACAATTTTCAAGATTAAGTATTTGACACCCCTGCTTTTAAAAATTCTAAGTCTATTCTAAATTTTTCAGATGCTGATGTTTCTCATGAAGCTTCTTTACATTCCTTGTTCCTTCTCTCCTTCCTTTTTAGCTGACTCCCCTCACTTCTCTTCTCTGCTCTCCTACATTGCAAGAGTCTCTGTTTATTTTTTGAGCTAAGCATTTTAATTATTTCTGTGTTTTGATACCTCCTTCTACACCACACTCTATGGACCTCATCTTTTACATTCATGGCACAGTTTCAAAGTATTTTTTTTAAGAAGACAGGCTGACACATTGAGAGAAATTTTTGATTCCATTAGGAGCAGAAAGAATTACAATCACCTGTGGTTTAAAAGAGCAGATTTTAAGACATCTGTTACACAGAAAAAGTACCTCATAAACTTTTCTTCTACAAGCTGTATCCAAATTCAAGTCTTTTTCAACAATTGATAGGCTTACTAGAATGTCTAACTATCATAATAAAAATCTTTAGATATTAAATCTTGCCATATCTCTGATTTACATTAAATACTTGAAGTGTAACCTGTAAAATCTTGGACAAAATCCATTTCAAATCAGAAAATATATAAATTTAATTCTGTGAGGTATGGTAACAAAAACTTTTTGATAGACTTACCCCAAGAAACTTAAGGGAAAAAAAGCATTCTCAATGATATTTGAGAAGATATATTACTTAAGGAATGGGGGGGCGGGAATCTAAGATGAGGAAAATATAACTTTATTTAAGGAACACTTTATTAGAAAATTTCTATTTTTTTCCTGCATAACTGTTAGGTCAAAGAGGAAATCAAAAGTGAAATTAGAGACTAGGTAGAAAAATAACAATAACTTTGTAATAATATGACATAACTTTAGGCATATGGTGAAAGTTATACTCTGAGGCAAAAGCATAGCTTGACTTTCTTATTATTAAATAAAAAATGTTAAAGTAAATGAACTAAATATTTAACTCAAGTAATAAAAAAGATTAAAAATAAACCTGAAGTAAGACAAAAGAAATTCATACAGATAAAAATATGAGTAATAAATTTAAAAGACAAGTGAAGTTGAACTAGATATATCCAAAATATGGTTCTTTGATATGATGAAATACATATAAAATTTGGCAATACTGAGAAGAGAAAAACAAAAACTCATAGACATGTAATATTATAGAAGAGAAATGAAGTATAATCGCAGGTGATTGAAAACATAAAAATATACTTAAAAACTTTCACAAATGGATGATTCTCTAGGCTCTTAGATCACAATAGACTAAAGACATGGTTAAAAATCTTATCAAGTTATAAAGGAAGAAATTAAAATATTTCTTTAAAAATATTGCCATAAAAATCCAGACTCTGAGCCTTTCAGGGCAAATTCTACATATCAGTGATAAACAGATCATTCTTATGTAAATTTTTTCTAGAATGTGGAGAAAAAAAGTCATCCATTTCCTTTTACACCAAAAGTATATCATATTTTTCAAAAGGGGGAAAAATAATAATTTTAAATACTCAGGCACTAATTCAAAATAAAATATAATCAAATCATTAAATCAAAATTGTATTATTGTATTAGAAGCAACATATTCTGACAAGTAACATTTGTTTCAACATTAAGAGAATGATCCAATTTCAGAAAATCTATTTCCAGGTGCTGGAAAATCTGTTTTCCAGAACTGCCTGCTCTGAATGAACTCATCTCTACATACTAAACCCAAGCTTGCAGTTTGGCATTTTTCTGAGATTTGCCAGTTTCCTCCCTTATTTCCCTGACTGGTAGGCAATACCTCTCCAAGGCCTAATAATTCTGGTTTAGGGCTCTTTCAACCTCATTTTAATAAATACATATTGGGAGCTCTCCTTACTGCTCTGCAGGACTTATTTTTCAAGTCTATGTTCAATAGAAGCTACACCATTAAAAGGATTTGATAGTCCTTTACAAATGACATCGGATTCCATGGGATATCTAAAAAGGATCTTAGAGATCATCTAATTAAATACCTTATTTCATTGAAGAGAAAATGTGGCTTCAGTTTTATTTCCAGGCTAAAAAGGAAGGAGATGCCAATTTTTGACTCCGATCACTAAAAGGTATCATTAACAGAAATGTTTAAAGAGAAGTAGTTTTGGAAGTGGGTGGTGGAGCATGCTAGCTGTGTTTCACTATCAGTTCTCTTCTTTTTTCAATAATAATCTATTCCTAGGTTTTGCAGAGGACATGGTTGTCTAGAATAGTTGACATATCTCCATCCTCTTGGCAGCTAAGTGTGACTCTATCAGAAGAGGTAGTACAAGGTGCTGCCAAGAATTGTCTTTAAAGGACATGCTTTCTTCTTCCTTTCTCTCCTCCTTCCAGTTGGTTTGGATGCACCCATGATAACTGTACATGCTACAAGATGTAGCAGACATCTTGTACTGTGAGGGTTTTGGGGATTGGAAGCCATGCATAGTGGAGGGACAAAATAGAAAGAAAGTAGATCTCTAACCCAGTGCCTTGCCAGTTAGCTCTGGAGCAACTACTTCTGTCAAAGAGAAACAGAGTCACACATTTGTTAAAGATGACAAGACAGATTTTATACAGGCCCCTGCAGTAGGGGAGAGAAACTTCAGTATAAATTGAACTCAACTTCAATCCAGGCAGAGATGACTAGGAGTTTTAAGAGGAGAATGAGAAATTAGAGGGGAAGGTTGAGTGGGTTCTCGGGCAGTCAGGGGAGTGGAAAATTACAAAAGCTGGGAAGAGACTGATTTTTGAGAATTGCTAGGTAAGGCAGGTTTTGCTCAGGTCATCTATTTGCATTTTGTGTTGGAACAAACAGTAAATTCTTTTGGCAGCCTTGAGCTCTCCCAGCCAGGATCTGGGTCATCCCTGGGACACAGCCTTGAGCTGGTAGAAAGTTTATGCCCAGTTGAAAAGAGGGCTCAGAGGAGCCTGGCTAAAGTTTGGTCAAAGAATCTGTCACTTCCACAGATTTTTGAATATGGAAATTAAATTATTTTCAAAGTTATTTAATATTAGCTCAGATTTTTTGAGCCTGATTATTACTACTTTCTTTAAAATACATTATATTGAACATTGGTGATGGGATATAGAATAGCAGATGTCAGGCAGAGAGTTAGTATTTGATGCTGAAGCTCAGAAGGAGGTTGGGCTTGAGGAAGATTAACAGGGATAGTATTGACAAATCTACAAAGCTGAGTTTCTCAGCAAAGGATAAAAATGACTAGGGAAGAAAAAGCAGCAAAAGCTAAAATCTAGAGGCAGGCCTCCTTTTGGTCACATGTCTTGAATTTATTTTCTAGGATTGGCAGTGGGTTTAAGTGGCTTCATTTACTTTTTTTTCCTCCCCAGATTTATTGAGATGTAATTGACAGTTAAAAATTGTATATATTTAAGCTGCATAACTTGATGATTTAATATGCACATACATTGTGAAATAATCATCACAACAAGCCAACAACATAATTATCATGTCACATAGTTACCTTTTCCTTTCACTGGTTTTTCTTTGTTTGTATAGTGAGAACACTTAAGACTTAAGATCTACCCTCTTAGCAAATTTCAAGGATTCAATATGATATCATTAACTATAGTCACATTGTTGCACATTAGGTCTCCAGAACTTATCCATCTTGCATAATTGAAATGTTGTATCCCTTGACCAACATCTCCCCATTTCTCCTACCCCCTACCTCCTGTGCCTGGTAACCACCATTCCATGCTCTGCTTTTATGATCTTTTAATCTTCAGAAGAGAATAGGTTTATGCATAAGAGATGTAGAGAAAGTTTGATAAATACATTAAAGTGGAAGACTATTGTATCTTATTTTCTTATCAAACCAATTCTTCCCACTTAGTAAGTGGAAAGCTCATTTCTTCTTGTGTCTCTGTGTGTGTTTTACCCATTGTTGTCTAATTTGAAGATTCTTTAAAGATTCTGGTTGCTGTGAAACATCCTTATTTGTTCTGGTTCTTTTTATTTCTAAGTGCTTCTAATCATTGCTTTCCATCTATATGATCCATTTGTGCTTATGTGAAAAGTGATAAATATAAAAGGGGAACTAGTTTTCATCGCAATATAAACAAAAACTCATCATTTGAAAAACATTTGTAGTAGTGTACTGCAATATGCAAAGATGAAGCTTTATTCTAACACTATATTATGTATTCTTCTCAAATAGTATATTAACTTTATCTTTTATGTGAATTATTGTAGTCAATGAATTTAACAATATTCAGATGGTTAACCTGAGGTTAGTAGTATGGTAAAAAACCTCCGAATATTTTCCTAACTGAAACATGGATTTCCATATGAACCTTCTCCCAAGAGACTGAAGGAATGATGAGAGTAGATATTGAGGCTTCTTGGAAGAAAATAAACAGACACACAAATAAACAACAACTTCATTGCAGTAGAGTTTACATCTTTCCTAATATTGTTGACTCTGGATGAATTATGGATGTCTACAGTGTTCAGAGCCCCACCTCTACTTCAGAATTAAAATATGACCAACATGTTGAATGAAAAGAATGGTGTCATCAACCTAGTGAGCGAAATTTGGGACTCTCATTTATGACTGTTTTCTCTTCTGCTTCAATGTGTCTCAGAAGAGTTATGCTAAAGACTAAAATTGTTTTTTGAACATGAAAGTTAGAAAAGAGAAATTGCCTATATGGTTATTGGGCTATTGTTAATAACCCTAAAAGCTTCTATTCAGTTTAGTTCAGTTCAATTCAAGTCATAGATTTTGGGTATTAGCAATATGTTTAAACTATGCTAGACTCTGAGATACAAGTTATAAAATATAAGACCCTTGTGTCTGAGTTCAATAAAAAAGAAGGTAAGTAAATATGTGGCTGCAAGTCATTGCAATTAGTATTGGATATAGGGCAGTATGGTAACAAAAACAAACAACTATTGGCAAGTTTATAGAGAGAAAGTGGCTTAGGGAAGAGTACACCTGGGAAATGATACTTGAACTGAGTAAATATGGGTGCATAAAAAATCATCAAGAGTATGGGAGGTGAAATATGTGGGAAAAGAAATATGTGGGAGTATAAAGGAGCATGCACCACTTAGAAAGTTGTAAATATTAAGGGTAAATTAAACAGAAATAGTTCATGGAAGATGGGTAGGAGAAAATGTTACCAGGTAGAGAGAGGCCAGATCGTTTATTCCATGATCAAGAATTTACCCTAACATAAATACAATGAAGACTTTTAAGTAGGAGAGTTAACCATTGAGATTTGTGATTTAGAAATACAATCCTGATACCACTGTAGAATCAGGAGAGTAGAATAATAGGTATGTATGGAAGGTATATGGAGGATATTCAAGGATGCTGTCATTGGCTGTTTGTAAACTCACAAAAGGGACTGATGTTAGTGTAAAAGTGCTCAAAGAATAAAGATCTGAATTCATAGTCATGTTATATTTCCTCGGCTGCCCACCTAGATTTGCCTCAACCTTGGCAATGAATCCCTAGTGGCTAGGTGGCTAGCCTGATCCTGTAACTCAGACCTTCATTCCTGAGAGGACTGATCTCCGGGATGCTGTAATCTTATCAGACTGCTGCATTTATCTATTTACTACCAAAGTCAGGCAAGGAAGTACCAAGATCTGTCTCCAGTGGCCCAGCTAATTGCCTAATGTATTTTTCCCTTCCCCAGTGTGTACTAGAAGTCCTGTCTCCTCCTGATGATCAGGGTAAATTACATCTGCCAGGATGATGACTTCTTTCCTGCCCTGCTGGTCTCTTGGCAAAAGAAGCCTGAAGCAGTGGCAGCTGTAACTTAGTTTATGGGATTTTGCTGTGTCCCTGGTGGAAGTATTTCTCTTCTAGGACCCAGGACTTTTAGAATGCAGAGTTCAGAGTTGGAGGATGGAAAGCAAGTCTATAGGAGTGACAGTAAGCACTGCCAATAGTGCCTTAGTTTTGGCACCCATATATTCTGCCTAGAAGGAACACAGCCCTATAAAATGGTCACTGATTCAGGGTGCATTTTGTATTCTGTTGTTTTGCACCCACAGACTACCAGCTCCAAGCTGTCCCCTTGGTTGGGTCTTCTAAAGATTGTTTCTTTGCTTCAAATCAGTCCTCCTTTTGGATGGTATGGTACATGAGAGTAAATGACTCATTCATCCTATGATGACCCCAATTAACTTCTCATTGATGATACTAGAGGTTTCTTTCTTTCTTTCTTTCTTTCTTTCTTTCTTTCTTTCTTTCTTGCTTGCTTGCTTGCTTGCTTGCTTGCTTGCTTTCTTGCTTTCTTGCTTTCTTTCTTGCTTTTTCTCTTTCTTTCTTTCTTTTTCTTTCTTTCTTTCTTTCTTTCTTTCTTACTTTCTACTGAATAATACTTTGTAGAATATATTTCATTCTATTATTTAGGTATTTGTGCATCTATCTTAGTATATTGTAAAATAATTGGCTGTGACAACCACATTTTATATATCCCCTCATGGTGATTAGCTCAGTGCTTGGTGTTTATTCCTCTACTAAGTATTTATTTGTCACCTATTAAATGTCAGGCAATGTATCAGGTACTATGATATATGGTGAACTAGATAGAAATGTTCACACATAGTGTTTTCAATCTAAATGGTAGTTAAAAATTGGGAAAGGAAGGCATTTTCCTGCCACCTACTATATCCCAAGAATGACTCTTAGGGATTTACTTCCATTGCACATACTTCTTACAATTAACATATGTGTTTGATAATATCTTCCTTTTATAGAGAGAAACTGAAAGTTTTCTTAGCTAAACAAAGATCAGAAGTCATGGAACTTTTCATTACTGAACTCATAGGCCCATTCAACTCTACCCAACTTCCCTTTACTTCACCCCTCTGAGAAGGAGTGCAGCTAAAAATTTACTGAATCCAAGGACTTTGCATTGGTCCCTAGTCTTGAATGGAGCTACTGAAAGGGTTTGCACCTCTGCAAAAGATTGCTCAGTCTTGGATGAAGCTATGAATGGGTTTGCACCTCTGCCAAGGATCACTCTCACCTGGTGCCTTGGCTAAAGTGGGCTTAGAGGTAGTTCCTGTGGGAGCTTACTAGTCCTACCAGTGGCTCTTTAAGAAGGGTGGAAGGCAGGCAGGTTTACCCTGTTTCTTCAAAGTATCAGGGCAAACTGTTTTGTTCTTGCTTTATCCATCCTAGATCATTTCCCTGTGGGGTTTATATTATTTAGTTTTTCCTTGCATTTCAGGGAAATGTCTACAATTGGATTGGGCTTAGAGGTGAAGTTATTTTGACCACGTTAGTTCAAGGCAATACCAGAATACACAATTTAGATGAAAAGAGGCTCTGGATTCCAGACTAGTTCAGTAGAGTTCTAAATTGCAGTTTGGGGTCAAAGCCAATACCCAGTTCCTTTGCTTTTCTTTGTTTCTATGCATATTTTTTCCTTGGAGAAATAGAGAAGAAAAGTCTTGTATTGAAGGCAGGATTTGAGTATTTCAAGGACTGCTGTCCAGTAATGTGCCATCCACACTAGAGTTTTTACATTATTTTTACATTTGAAAATTGTCCCAATGTCATTTGTGTGACTTGAAATAATGTACCAATTTTTAAAAAGTGTCTTATAATTTGCATAGTCAAGTGTACACATTTTAAGTGAACAGCTTTATACTCTTTCACACAGGTATTCACCCATGTGATCATTAGCTAGATCAAAATATAATCAATTTCTATCATTCAAGAAAATTTTCTTGGGGCCCATTCCAGTAATTTATCTTCATCCCCAGTAACAAGCTGTTATTCTGACTTCTATTCCTATATATTAGTTTTGCCTGTTTTAACTTTTATGTAGGTGGTATTTATTTATTACATTATTTAATATTTTGTTCTGGCTTCTTACATTCTACATAGTGTTTTGAGATGACTCATGCTGTTGCATGTGTTGGTAGTTACCAATAGTATCCATACAATCCAACTGTTAATAGCACACAAATAACATCTAGAAATAAATGCACAAAACCTCTATATTGAAATGCAGAAAACTCTCCAGTAACATATACAAAATTTTACACTGGAAATTCAAAAAAGATATTACTGACAGAAATTAATTATGGACTGCAAAACTCAGTATTGTTAAGATGTCAGTCCTTTCTAAGTTTTTTAGTGCAATCCAGTCAAAATTGCACCATGCTTTTTAAAAAAGATATCGACAAGCTGTATCTAAAATTTATATGGAAATCTAAATGACCTAGATAAACTGAACCAACTTAAATAAGATTACATTACCTACTACCCAGATTTACAATATTATGATATTATGAATGTGTTGAGATAGTGTGGTATTATTATAAAGATAGATATACCCAGAAATATATTATTATATAATAATGATATGTATTATTATATTATAATATCTATTATATTAGGCTACATTTTTCCTCTTAACATGAAGAATATACTCACTGATTTTAAAATATTAAACTGACCTTACATCTCTTGAATCATTTCTATTTGGTGGTGAAATACAGTTGCTTCTTAACAACATGGGTTTGAACTGCACAGATCCACTTACACACATATTTTTTTTATACATACAGTACTGTAGATGTATTTTCTTTTCTCTAGCTTACTTTTTTATAAGAATACAGCATATAATACATATAGCTTACAAAATATGTGTTAATCAACTGTTTATGTTGTTGGTAAGGCTTCTAGCAGTTAAGTTTTTGGGGAGTCAAAGTTATATGTGGATTTTCAACTGTGTTGGGGGGAGGGTTTGTGCCCCTAATACCTGCAGTTGTTCAAGGGTCAAATGTATTACCATTTTTACACATTGTTGCCTTTGATTTTTTAGGTGTTTAATAAGGATTTTCATGTGTATGATTTTGAAAGAAATTGACCTCTGATTGTATATCCTTGAAATGCTCTTAGTTGTTAATTGTTCTTTATTTTTTCTTTAATTTTTATTTTGTTCAGTTAGCCACTGTATATCACATCATTGGTTTTTGATGTAGTGTTCTTTTTTTTTTGATTCATTAGTTATGTTTAACACCCAGTGCACATCACAACACGTGCCCTCCTTAATACCCATCACACTGTTACCCCCTGCCCCCATCCCCCTCCCCTCTGAAACCCTCAGTTTGTTTCCTGGAGTCCAGAGTCTCTCATGGTTCATCTCCCTCTCTGATTTCTCCCCCTTCAGATTTCCCTCCCTTCCCATAAGGGGAGTCCTCCACGCTATTGCTTATGTTCCACATATGAGTGAAACCATATGATAATTGTCTTTCTCTTCTTGACTTACATCACTTAGCAGAATCCCCTCCAGTTCCATCCATGTTGATGTAAATGGTGTCATTTGTTCTTTAAAATCAAGGTTAGAGCAATAAAATTGGCAAAGGTTTCTTCTTTTTAAAAAAATTATCTGGAAGAAATTGTGTAAGAGTGTACATTTTTTTCAATAAAAGTTTAGAATTAGAAAGTCAGTTGGTGGGACGCTTGGGTGGCTCAGTCAGTTAAGTGGCTGCCTTCAGCTCAGGTCATGATCTCGGGGTCCTGGGATTGAGCCCCACATCGGGCTCCCTGCTCAGTGGGGAGCCTGCTTCTTGCTCTCCCTCTGCCTGCAGCTCCCTCTGCTTGTGCTCTCTCTCCCTCTGTTAAATAAATAAAATCTTAAAAAAAAAAAAAGTCAGTTGGTGCTTGATGTGGTTTGTGTGCTGGGGTGTGTGTGTGTGTGCATGTGTGTGCACAGTTTAAATTACAGATTGCATTTATTTTATAAATTTATGGCTATTAAGATACTCTTTCTTCTTGCATTGATTGTAGTAAATTGTGTTTCTGTCTGGAAATTAGTTCATTTAATCTAAATTTTCATATTTATTGGCATAAATGGTTTCATGGAATCCTCTCATTATTCTAATGTCTTTGGAATCTAGAGTGTGATTCCCTGTTTCATTTCTGATATTTGTAATTCAGGCTTTTTTTTTTGTTGGTTTTCTCAATTCAGTTTGCCTGAGGTTTATCAATTCTGTAACTCCTTCCAAATAACCAATTTTTGGCTTTGTTGATTCTCTCTAAATGCTTTTGTTTCCTCTTTGTTTTCATTTCTATTATTATCTCTGTAGCTTTCTTTCTTGTGTGTAAACTTTTCTCCTTATTTTTCTGTACATTTTCACAAATTTTGTTATCATGCTGCAGAGAAGTTTGCTTGTAGCTGAAACTATTTTATGTGTAAATTTTATGATTTTCTTTTTCAGATAGTTGTGGAATTATTTCTTTTGCATTTAATTTAAAAATTGCCCACATATGTGTAGTGAAACTTTTCCTGTTTAGTAATTTTAACTACTAAGTGGGTCCTTTGACCTTAAGTCAGGGAATTTTTCTTTATTTTTCTCTAATTTTTTCCTCAGTATTTTCTTACATATTATTTATTCTGGTTGTAATTTCTCTTATTTTTCTTATTTCTTAGGTTCTCTTATATTTCCTGTATGAATTTGTTCCATATACTTAAAATTTTTAATTGGAAGAATTTCTAGAACTTTTACTCTAGTTTATCTATTCACTCTCCTGCTATTTTCAACCTGGGATCTACTGAATCCATTGTAATTAATACAGTAGTTGTGATTTTAATCCACCTCATATATGCTTCAGTTTCTTTTTCTTTTTTTATCTTTGGGATTGTTTTATCTTTCATAAAAGGAATTTACTATGGAATTTTGCAATTTTGTTAATAACTCAAATGAGAGATATCTTATTTTTCCCCATCCTTGAATTTAAATAGCATCCTTACAGTTTTTTTGCAACGGTTTTAAGATTATGTCTGAATTTGTCCATCTTTCTATTAGACAATGCAAATAATAAGCATGATCTATAAACAATGGGTTTATTATACCATATTCATAGCTTGATTTTGGCATTAAAAACAATGCAAAAAATCCATGAAATTTTATCATTACATTTTGTTTAATTAACCTGTAGGATGACATAACAGTTTCTTTCATTTAGGTAGAAGTAGTGTGGAAAATTGAGTTATACTTGAACTTGAATCATGAATGGATCATGCTGATGGAAAGACTCAGAAATATAACCTTAGAAGAAAGTCTGAAGGACCTGGTAAAATGTAAAAACGTCTTCAAAAATCTCAAGGCTGCCAGGAAGATGATTAAATCTACTATTCCTGTGTAGCCCTAAGAAATAGAAATTTGGATGGTGCAATCCAAAAAGTAATATTTTTAAAATTCAGAGCATGCCAAACTAGAAATTTTGGTCAGCAGAAGCTGTATGAATAAAAGAGATATGTAGGAGAATCAAGCAAAGACAGAGAAACTCACCCAAGGGACCATCAATGTTCCTTCTGATAATGAGCTTCTGTGATTCTTTTGTTTTCCTCCTTTTCAATCCCAGTTCCTACTGCAAGACCACATTTCATAGATCTGGTATGGAAAGAATAACTAAGATGCTTTGGGGTATAAGGAAAACTTTTTTCTCTTCAAAATGTATCATGATTAAAATATAATTTACATGCTTTCATAGCTGGTGAAGAGTCCATATAAAACCTGCATGTGAATGTTGACAGAAGCTTTATTCTTAGTTACTAAAAATTGGAAGCCACCAAGTTGTCCTTGAATAGGTAGATGGATAAACAAACTTGGGTATAGTCATATAATGGAATATTTTTCAGAGATAAAAAGAAATGAGCTATCAAGCTATAAAAGGACATGGATGAATCTTAAAAACATATTGCTAAGTGAAAGAAGCCAATCTGAAAAGGCTACATACACATATGATTACATATATATAACATTCTGGAAAAGGCAAAACTAAGGAGATAGGGAAAGGATCAATGGAAGCCTATGGGTCAGGGACGAGGGGGAGTGAGCGATGAATAGGTGGGAACACAGAGGACTTTTAGGACTGTGATGCTACTCTCTATGACACAGAAATGACAGACACATGTCATTAAACATGGGTCAAAACTCAGGGAATATAAAACACAAAGAATGAACCATATGGAAACTATGGACTTTAGTAAATACTGTATCTGTTTTGGTTCATCAATTGTAACAAATGTACCACATCAATGCAAGATGGTAATAGGGAAAACTGTGAGTGGAGGAAGGAGGAGGCTGTATAACAAAATTTTCTGCTCTATTTTTCTGAAAACAATTTTCTAAAAAAGAAAATGAAGCCTACTAGTTTAGAAATATGTATAACTACTTGTGTACTTTCATAACTAATGAAGAACCTTTAACAACAAAATAAAAGTGATCAGCGCAATATTAAATGGAGCTTTTTCTTTAAAAAACGAAAAGATAGAATACTCTAAATCCTGAGTGCTTTTTCTTTCTCTTTCTTAAAAACCATAGGATAAATTTTACTGATGATCAGTGCTGATACCTTAGGGTTCAATCTCCTTTTGTTTTATGCTCTGCCATATTCGGCATAGCTAGCTAGGATTATTTGCTTTTTTATTGAGATGTGTAAATTGTCTGGCTTTATCACTTTTTTAAAATACAAGGCTCCAGGGCATTTCTTGTTTTCTCTTCAGGTTAGATTTCATTCTTATGTGGGAAACTCTTAATTGATGTAATCTATATCCAATCTATACTATGTATGTATGCTATACATTGGCAAGTATGATTGTGTATTTATGCACACACATACTAGCTTTAGAATCAACCATTAATTACTTAGAAACTACAGTACTGCCTAAGAGATGTTGTGTGGGCTTTCAAAAATATTTTCAACTGTGCATTTGAATCTCCCCGAGGCACATCTTTTTAAATGCTGGGAATCTGCTTCTCTGCCTCCAGTTAATTCATATGTGGCAGGAGTGACTGGAAATAATTCATTCTTTAAAATGATACGATATAATTGGGAGAATTTGTGCAGTTGGCAAATTGTTGCTCTTGACTATTATTGTGTCTTCTCCCTTGGTGGCCAAAGCGGATACACTATTTATAATCTGAGTCATTTTCTGTTCCTGTCTCTGGGTATAGATCCTGATGAGTTTTTAAATTCAATTCAGCCCAAGTCAAGATTCAAACCTAAAATTTCTGTTTCCTTAGAAACCTAAAAGACACTTCTTTCTAACATGGAGGCTTGAAGCTTTTGGCATCAGTTGTGCCTAATTCCCAGGCCCAGGCTTAAAATACTTGGATAAGTCTCTCACTTTTGAGGATGGGGGGAGGCAGTCTACTTCTATGAATCTCAGCTGCCTAGAACTGTCTCAGTTCTTGATATAAATGAGGAGACCTGAATTTTCTTTATATTTAGCTTCGTTAATTAAAAGTGTTCATAAACATTGTGGCGCCTGGGTGGTTCAGTTGGGTAATTTCTGACTCTTGGTTCAGCTCAGGTCCTGATTGAATGGATTGTGAGATTGAGCCCCCCATCAGGCTCCGTGTGCAGTGGGAGTCTGCTTGGATATTCTCTCCTTCTGCCTCTTCCCCCTCCCCTCTCTCTCAAATAAATAATCTTTAAAAAAAAGTGTTCACAAATATCAATGGAAATAGTTTTTACTTTAAGGAAAGGTACTATTCCTTGGAAGGATACCATAAGGGTTTAAAATATGTAACAGAAAGTAGGATTCTAGTGTTCTAGGTTTTGACTGTGTTTATATGAGCGTTCTATAACTTTAGAATCTACCAGAATTACCTGGAAGGCTTGTTCAAACACAGATGACTGAGCCCTACCCTCAAAGTGTCTGATTCTGTCTGTCTCAGGAGGCCTGAGAATTTACATTTCTGACAAGTTTCCAGGTATAACCTGGAACTTCCTGAATTTCCTGATAAACTCATTCTTATTTTTTATCAGTAGTAGTTCAGCATATGTTCTACACATCCTAAGCAATTAAGTGTTGAGTAAAACACAGTCCTCTACTTGTAGGAATTCCTGGCCCTCCAGAATTGACAATTTTAGTCCAGTTGTATTTATTTATACACTGAATACTACTGGATTGAATTAGATGATTATATAATATAGAATGGCTTGATGATGGGACAGATTGGTGGAGATTAAATCGACTAGCTTCTGCAGCTAAGATCTAGGATCTTCTTTCCTTACTTCCTCCTGCGGTAGAGGCCTGTTACTCTTTACTAATTCATGTGTGCATGGAAATAATTGAATCTTTTCTACCTCAGGCTAGACAAGCTACTGTGGGCTTAGCTATTGTGAATTCATAAGGCACTGAATACCTTGATTAGGATAGGATTATAATTCTTTTATTTAAAAAAAAAGAAAAAATCTTTATTGAGATATAATTCACATATCATACAATTCACCCATTTAAATTATATAATTCAGTGGTTTTTAATATATTTTCAGAGTTGTGCCTATATCATCACAATATGAATTTAGAACATTTTTGTCATGCCAAAAAGAAACTGTACCCATGTACTCATCATTCACCACACCTCCACTCCCAGGCAATCACTAATCCACTTCTTGTCTATAAAGATTTGCCTCTTCTGGATATTTTATATGAGTAGAATCATATAATATTGGTCTTTTGTGATGGTCTTCCTTTGCTTAGCATAATGTTTTCAAGGTTTATTCATGTTGTAGCCTGTATATCAGGACTTCTTTCCTTCTTTATGATCCATTAATATTCCATCCTATGGATATTTCACATTTTGTTCATCCATTCATCAGTTAATGGAAATTTGAGTTGTTTCAAATTTTTGGCTGTTGTGAGTAATGCTATGAACATGTACAAACATGTTTTTGTGTTTTTATTTCCTTTCTAGAGTGGAATTGCCAGATGATATGGTAGCTATATTTAACATTTTGTGAAACTACTGAACCATTTTTCAAGTGCCTTCTCCATTTAAAATTCCTACTAACAATGAAAAGGAATTCCAGTAATTGTCTGTGTTGTTGATTACAGTCATCCTAATGGGTGCAATGCGGTAACTCATTGTGGTTTTGAATTGCATTTCCCTGATGAATAATGGCATTGAGTGTTATTTCATGTGCAAAAACCCATTTGTATATTTTCTTTAGAGAAATGTCTAGTCAAGCCTGTTATAAGTGTTTAAGTTTGAGTTGTCTTTTTATTATTGAGTTGTAGGCATTGTTACACACTCTGGATACAAGTTCTTCATCAGGTACATGATTCTCAAATATTTTTTTCCATTGTGTGGATTGTCTTTTCACTTTACTGCTTGTATAACTTGCAAGAACAATCTCATCTGGTCAGGGCATGGATTTATTGGTAACAGCACAACACGGACACACATCCACGTCTGAAAACTTTCAACTATTTGCACCAATTCAAAAGCATCCACACTCTCTAATGGAATAGGACTTTAGTAAATAACTAGTTTCCTTTTTATTATGAAAGTAACACAAAATCTTTGCAAGTCAATACAAAAGTATATAGAATAAAAATTGAATGTCTTATCTTAACCTTATACCTTCAACCAACTCCCTGGGTATTTATAATTATGATTTACTAATCAAAGAATTAGAGTTCTATTTAGCATTGTGATTTTTGGAGTTAACAATATTTCGTGCATATTTTACACAGTAATAAAGACATCTGATGGATCATGTATTTTGTCATTTTTTGACCAATATATTTAAGACCTTTTCTTGCAAACAGTTGAACTTGTCATATTGATAAGGGGTAAATATTTTCACTATGTTATTTTATTTTAATTCCTGCAATAACCAATATTATTGGGCATTTTGGGGGTACATGTATTGTTCATATATGTTCTTTTATGAATTACTTTTCCATTTTAGCCATTTTTTTTCCAGGTAGTTTGTCATTTTAATTTTGGTTTGTATAAACTCTGAATATACAAAGGATATTGTTCTAATTACCTATTCCACATAATAAGCCACCCATAAAAGTACTTGCTTAAAAGAATAATAAACATTTATTTTATTCATAAATTTATAATTTAGGCTGGGTTTGGTAGGAACATTTTATTTCTGCCTCATTCAGTCCAAATCAAAGACTGGGGACTTACTCACTCCCATTTATCTTTGTTGATGCTGGCTTTCATCTTGGAAATTAGGTGGAACTATTGACCAGATACCTACACATGACCTTTCTTTGTGGCTTGGGATTCCTCACAACATGGTGGTTGAATTTTAAAAGCAAACATCTCAAGGGACATCTGGGAGGCTCAGTCGGTTAAGTGTCTGCCTTCGGCTTGATCCTGGGGTCCTAGGATCGAGACCCACATCAGGCTCCTTGTTCAGCAGGGAGCCTGCTTGTCCCTCTGCCTGCTGCTCAAGAGAGATGGTGGCAAAAATAGTACTACTTTTCTAAATTAGCCTAGTATGTCATGCAGAGTCATTTCTGCTGCCCTCCATTTGTTAGATATAGGTACTTCAGACTGACCCATGGTCAACAGGAAAATAATTAGATATTAGACTACATTTTTTGTTGGGATGAGTATCAAAGAGTTTAAAAATATGTTTTAAAACCATTGCAGTTTCATCACAAACTGAAATTCACGTCTTTAGAAATGTGTCAGTCATTTCCACCAGCAGAAATTGCCCACGCTCTGTTTTCTTTTATCCCTAAGGGCATTTTCATATCATTTGTGCCCACTTCCAATAATCTTCACATAATTTTGGTCCTCATTTTTCCAATTCTCTCCTTCTCAAGATGGTTCTGGAAATCCATTTTCCCCCAGCTGTTTGGCAGAGTAAAGCAGTAGTTGTCTTTTCTCGGTGCCATGATGGGCCTTACTTCAATGCTCCCCATTTCACACCTGTACTTCCTCCAAGAACAATTCTGTCGATTGCTTCAGGTTTTTAGTCATGTCCTCGAGCCTATTTTCAGCATTTTCCACATTTTGGTTGTTAACTCCCACTAGCCCTGTTAGGAGGCTCCAGGATTCTTGGGTGTAGTAAGCATAGGAATAAGTTATTAACTAGTAGGCAGCTGTCACTGCTCAGCTCCCAAGGCAGGAGGACAATGTGTTTCTATACTTTCCAAACCCTGTTCCTCCCAGGCTGGAGGTAATGCAATGGTGAGTGATGGAAAGCACCAACTCATGAGATATCACTGGCCTGCATTAGCTGGAGACCAGGTTTTTACCCCATCCAGAATTATTTTAAGCATATAGGTTCAAAATATTTCTTTATATATTTATAAGGGAAATTCTTTTTTTCTGTATCTCATCCTCTGTGGCATACATCACTCTGAAACTCCTTACCAGATACCTCTCAGGGTCAGGCTAGGCAGCCCCCTGTGACTCTGCCTCTAATTATTGTTTACTTCATTGTCAACGTGAAAGCCAATAATACTGTCGTTAATTGAAGATGGAGATTCTAGCATCAGAATAACTGTCAGTGGCAGAGTGGAGTATCAGCCCGTCATTGAGGCATTGACTATTTTATTTAAACTGCACTGTCTTTGCCGTCAGTACTTTTGGAGTAAAAAAAAAAAAAAAAAAAAAGATAGTCATCAAAACAGTCCACAGTGCTGTGCTGACTCTCTCTTGCATAGGAAGTTTCTCTTGAATTTATACATTTTAATACATTTTTTCTTTCAATAAACTTGATTGCTAATTTGTCTTCTGAATGTTCCAGTTTAAGTAGTATTTCTTTTTTTTTAAGATTTTTATTTATTTGACAGAGAGAAACACAGCGAGAGAGGGAACACAAGCAGGGGGAGTGGGAGAGGGAGAAGCAGGCTTCCCGCCGAGCACGGAGCCTGATGCAGGGCTCGATCCCAGGACCCTGGGATCATAACCTGAGCTGAAGGCAGATGCTTAACGACTGAGCCACCAGGAAATGCCCCCAGCATTTCCCTTTTGTTTCAGAAAATATTATATAATTTTGCTACTTATCAATGAAATAGCAAATTTTCATATTTTTAGGTGGTTAGCACTTATATATAAGGATTGGTATTTTTGTTTCTTGGGTTATCTCAAATATACGCTTGATATACATCATATAATAATATACCAATTACATCAATTTATTTTCTATATATATATATATATACACACACACTCATTTATGTATTATATATGTATATACACATATATATCTCAATTGATTTTCAAACTTATTGACAGAGAATATTTGCCTTTTAAAGATTTCTGTCTATAGTTACAGTAGCCTTCATGTTATTCTTGTATATTATTTTTTTGTCAGGTAACCAGATTTTATCTTTCATCTGCTTTTGTTTCTTAATGACTAGCTCTTGGTTTTATCTTATTATTTTTATTTCATATTTTCTTTTTCTTTTTTAAATTTTATTTTGAATGTTTAACTATTTTTAGTATGCTATGCTAATACTCTGTACACTAATATTCTGTACTAAAAATACTCTGTTAATTTATTTTCTAGTAAATGAACTAAAGAATATATTTTCCTTCTAAACGCTATAGATGACATGTACAGAATACTCTCAGTTGTATTCATTTAAAAAATCTCTAATTTTAGTTTTACTTTCCTTTATAATCTAAGTTATTTAAGAGACATACTATGTATATTTAATTTCTAAATTAAATATTAGTTAATAATATTTAATAATGATTGTTAATTAATGTAGATTGTAATAGCATGGTTATTTGAGCCATTCTTCAACTTTTAATTCCATGTTATTTTATACTGTTTTTACATAATTTTCCTACTTACTTCTTTCTTTGGGTGAATTTTAAATATCACTTACAGTAGAATATTTATTTGTATTTAAATTTTTCGAGTATCTGAACATATTTTACTTTTTTTTTAAAGATTTCATTTATTTATATGACAGAGAGACACACAGCGAGAGAGGGAACACAAGCAGGGGGAGTGGGAGAGGGAGAAGCAGGCTTCCCGCTGAGCAGGGAGCCCGATGCGGGGCTGGATCCCAGGACCCACCTGTGGGGCTGGATCCCAGGACCCCAGAATCATGACCCAAGCCAAAGGCAGAAACCTAAAGACTGAGCTGCTCAGGTGCCCCATATTTTACTTTTATTGGATAAAAGACCCCCAAATAAAGACAAGTGTCTCTTAAAAGACTTTTATTCAATTTATTTATTATATTATATCCAGCTCATATGTTAATAACTGAATAACTGATATAATTCCTACCTTATAATTATGGTTGTGCCATAAAATTTCTATTAAATATTAATTTCTATTTTAACTATTTTTCCTATATTTATTTAGGAAGATGTCTTTT
This sequence comes from Callorhinus ursinus, assembly GCF_003265705.2. Classification (NCBI taxonomy): domain Eukaryota; kingdom Metazoa; phylum Chordata; class Mammalia; order Carnivora; family Otariidae; genus Callorhinus; species Callorhinus ursinus. The sequence goes on from NW_027397093.1 coordinate 5,241,318, forward strand.
TCAATAGGATAATTCTTAATAGGGAGTATGTGAAATTAACGTTCATTTTTCTAGTACCTAGTGGTGGAAATAGAAATCACTTTCAACCAGTAGAGGAAAGATGGCGGAGGAATAGGGGACCCTATTTCAACTGGTCCCCGGAATTGAGCTGGATATCTGCCAGACCACTCTGAGCACCCACGAAACCAGGCTGAGATATAAGAAGATCTGGATCTCTACAAACAGAATATCGCAGGTGGTTGGTTTCAAGGTACGAATCAGGGAGCCGTGATTCCGCGGACAGATATCAGAGGATAAATGGCAGCGGGAGGAAGCCTGGCCGTGGGGATCCTACACCGCCGGTGAGTGACAGCCTTGCATGCTGGGGATGGGGCACCGATTCGCAGACTGGTAGCAGCAGGGAAAGGACTTTAGGGCAGCCCCCGGGACGGAAACCCAGAGCGGTGGGATTGCGCGTGCGAACTGGGGGCGCTGGTGGTTTTAGAAGCACAAAGGGCAGAGATGTGTTTGAACCGGAGGCAGGACTGGGGGCGCTACAGAGCAGGACACTGCAGTTTATAGCAGCACAGACAGAAACAGAAATGGTGTGGCCTGGAGAGCTCACTGAAGAACAGACTGTGGTCTCTCCGCTCTGAGGCAGAGGGTTGGAAACGGTCTCTTCTGCTCTAACTCACTGGAGAGACGCGGAAAGCTGCCAGGGAAAGAGAACAAAAGCCCCCAAAACTGATTCCCACTGAGCCCATCCCCCGCCACAGGGGGGCAGGGCAACTCCGCCCAAACAGGGTTGCCTGAGCAACAACGCAGCAGGCCCCTCCCCCAGAAGGCAGGCTGGGAAAACAAGAGGCCCGCAACCCTAAGGTCCCTAGAAAACAGGCGCATCTTGCTTGGGTTCTGGTCAATAATTTGGACTCTATACATTCCCTCAAACACCCATCAACAGAATGACTAGGAAGAGGAGCCCCAAAAATAGAAAAGACTCAGAGATTATGACTTATGCTGCATATTTACAAATGGATGTAGATATAACCAAGATGTCGGAGATGGAATTCAGGCTAGCAATTGTGAAGACAACAGCTAGAATAGAGAAATCAATTAATGGCAACATAGAGTCTCTAAGGGCAGAAATGAAAGCTGAATTGGCAGAACTTAAAAATGCTATCAATGAGATCCAATCCAATCTAGATAATCTAACAGCTAGGGTAACTGAGGCAGAAGAACGATTAAGCGACCTGGAAGACAATATAATAGAAAAAAAAAGGAAAAGAGGCGGCCAGGGAAAAACAACTCAGAATCCATGAAAATAGAATCAGAGAAATAAGTGACACTATGAAGCGTTCCGATGTCAGAATAATTGCAATCCTGGAAGGTGTGGAGAGAGAGAGAGAGAGGACTAGAAGATGTATTTGAGCAAATCGTAGCTGAGAACTTCCCTAATCTGGGGAATGAAACAAACATTCGCATCCTAGGGGCAGAGAGGACCCTTCCCAAGAGCAAGGAAAACAGACCAACACCCCGGAATGTAATAGTAAAACTTGCAAATCTTAGAACCAAGGAAACCATCTTCAGGGCAGTTAGGGGGAAGAGATTCCTTAAGTACAGAGGGAGGAACATCAGAATAACATCAGACCTATCCACAGAGACCTGGCAAGCCAGAAAGGCCTGGCAAGACATATTCAGGGTACTAAATGAGAAGAACATGTAGCCAAGAATACTTTATCTGGCAAGGCTTTTGTTTTTGTTTTAGAATGGATGGAGAGATGCAGAGCTTCCATGACTGGCAGAAACTGAAAGAATATGTGACCACTAAGCCGGCCCTGCAAGAAATATTAAGGGGTTTCTTATAAAAGGAGAAAGACCCCAAGAGTGATATACAACAGAAATTTACAGGGACAATCTACAAAAACAACATCTTCACAGGCAACATGATGACAATTAATTCATATCTTTCAATAATCACTCTCAATGTGAATGGCCTAAATGCTCCCATAAAATGGCACAAGGTTGCAGATTGGATAAAAAGACAGGACCCATCCATATGCTGCCTACAAGAGACTCATTTTGAACCTAAAGATGCATTCAGACTGAAAGTGAAGGGATGGAGATCCATCTTCCATGCCAGCGGACCTCAAAAGAAAGCTGGGGTAGCAATTCTTATATCAGACAAATTAGATTTTAAAGTAAAGTCTGTAATTAGAGGCACAGAAGGACACTATATCATTCTATGATATAGGGCCTATCCAACAAGAAGATCTAACAATTGTAAATATCTATGCCCCCAACATGGGAGCAGCCATCTACATAAGTCAACTGTTAACCAAAATAAAGAGTCATATTGAGAATAATACATTAATTGTAGGAAACCTCAATACTCCACTCTCAGCAACAGACAGATCATCTAAGCAGAACATCAACAAGGAAACAAGAGATTTGAATGATACACGGGATCAGATGGACCTCATAGATATTTAAAGAACTTTCCACCGTAAAACAACAGAATACTCATTCTTCTCGAGTGCACGTGGAACTTTCTCCAGAATAGACCACATACTGGGTCACAAATCAGGTCTCAACTGATGCCAAAAGATTGAGATTATTCCCTGCATATTCTCAGACCATAATGCTTTAAAACTGGAACTCAATCACAAGAAAAAAATTGGCAGAAATTCAAACACTTGGAAGCTAAAGACCACTCTGCTCAAGAATGTTTGGGTCAACCAGGAAATCAAAGAAGAACTTAAACAATTCATGGAAATCAATGAGAATGAAAACACATCAGTCCAAAACCTGTGGGATACTGCAAAGGCGGTCCTAAGGGGGAAATAAATAGGCATCCAAGCCTCACTCAAAAAAATACAAAAATCCCGGGGGGCATGGAGCAAGATGGTGGAGGAGTAGGAGACCTGGATTTCGTCTGGTCTCAGGAATTCAGCTGAATAGGGATCAAACCATTCTGAACACCTACGAAATCAACAGGAGATCGAAGAAGAGAGTAGCAAGAACTCTCTGAACAGAGAAGCGACCACTTACTGGAAGGTAGGACGTGCGGAGAAGGGAATCCGAGGCGATATTCGGGAGGATAGACGGCGGGGGAGGGGACCTCCGTCGGCTGCTTCTGGCAAGTGATAGAGCCACAGAGCACAAAATCGGAACTTTTAGAAGATGACTCCGTGGAGGGACGTTGTTCCAGTGGCTAAGCGGGGCTGGAAACCTCGCGGGACAGTGGGGTCTCAGGACCCTCAGGGGCACAGAAAGACTGGGGGTGCCTGAGTGCAGCAGAGCTCCCAAGTATTGGAGTGGGAAAGCCGGCTGCAGAGATGGAGCCGAGGCGTGGGCTCTCAGCTCGGGGTTGCCCTAAACTGTGATCCATGGCCCAGTCGGGCCACTGATCCTCCAGCAGGGACCCAACAAGCGGCAGAGCTGGGGAAACTCCCCTTCCTACCCCGGGAAGAGCAGCGCGGGAGCGCACCGCAGGGATCTACTGGGTTTGGAGACTCCACACGGGGTTGGGTGCAGAGATAGAAACACTCGGTCACAGGCTGGGTGAGCACGGAGTGCGGCCGGAAACCAGGGAGACGGTAGTGACTGCTTTTCTCTGGGGGCGCACTGAGGAGCGGGGCCCCGAGTTCTCAGCTCCTCCAGGCGGAGATTGGGAGGCCATCATTTCCACCCTGGTCCTCCAAATCTGTAACGAGACCGTGCAGGGAACAAAAGCTCCCAAGAGCAAACCCGAGCAGCTTGCTTAGCTCGGACCGACAAGGCGGGGCAATTCTGCCTCTGGCAAAGACATTTGGGAACCACGGCAACAGACCCCTACCCCAGAAGATCAGCACGAACAGCCAGCAAGCCAAGACCAAGTTTACCGATCAGAGAGAATGGGAGAACTCCAGCGCTAGGAGAATACTACACAGAGAATTCATGGCTTTTTTGCAATGATTCATTAGTTTTTCAAAGTTAATTTTTTTATTTTTTTTTGAATTTTTCTTTTTCATTTTTCAACCAACATCGTATCAATCCTTTTTTTAAATAAACTTTTTATTTTTCATTTTTAGAGTCATATATTATCCCTTCATAGTAGTTACCCTTATTTTTGGCATATATATATAAGTTGTTCTCTCTTTAAAATTTTGAGGTACAGTTTCTTCTAACAAATCAAAATATACCTTAAATCACTAGTGTATGGCTTTGTTCTAGTCTCCTGCCTGATCACATTCTCTCCCTTTTTTCTTTTCTTTTCTTTAAATCTTCTTCTTTCTTTTTTCAAACAACTTTTTATCTCATCAATTCCTTTTATAAAATCTTTTATAATTTTCATCTTTACATTCATTTCCGATCCCTTCATTGTATCAACCCTTATTTGTACATATATAAGTCTTTCTTCCTTTAAAATTTTAGCAGGCACTTTCTTCTAACAGACCAAAATACACCCAAAATCTAGTGTGTGGCACTGATCTATGCACTAGCCTGATCATTTTTGATCACCTTTTGTTTTTTTCTGTTTTGTTCTGTTTTTGTTTGTTTTTATCTTTTTCTTTTTTTTTTTCTCTTTCTTTTTTCTTTCTTTCCCTTTCTTGTCCCCTGGTTTCAGGCCTTTTCTGATTTGTATAGAGTATATTGGCTGGGGACGTTGCTAACCTGTTAGCATTCTGTTCTCTCATTCATCTAGTCTCCTCTGGACAAAATGACAAGATGAAAAAAATCACCTCAGCAAAAAGAACAAGAGGTAGTACCGTCTGCCAGGGACCAACTCAATACGGACGTTAGTAGGATGTCAGACCTAGAGTTCAGAATCATGACTTTAAAGATACAAGCAGGGCTTGAAAAAAGCATGGAAGTTATTAGAGAAACCATTTCTGGAGAAATAAAAGAACTAAAATCTAACCAAGTTGAAATCAAAAAGGCTATTAATGAGGTGCAATCAAAAACAGGGCACTAACTGCTAGGATAAATGAGGCAGAAGAGAGAATCAGCGATATACAAGACCAAATGATGGAAAATAAAGAAGCTGAGAAAAAGAGAGAGAAACAACTACAGGACCATGAGGGCAGAATTCGAGAGATAAGCAATATGATAAGATGAAACAACATTATAATAATTGGGATCCCAGAAGAAGAAGAAAGAGAGAGAGGGGCAAAGGGTATATTGGAGGAAATAATAGCAGAGAACTTCCCTAATGTGGGGAAGGAAACAGGCATCAAAATCCAGGAGGCACAGAAAACCCCTCTCAAAATCAATAAATAGGTCAACACCCCGACATCTAATAGTAAAACTTACGAGTCTCAGAGACAAAGAGAAAATCTTGAAAGCAGCTCAGGAGAAGAGATATGTAACCTAGAATGGTAGAAACATTAGATTGGCAAGAGACCTGTCCACAGAGACCTAGCAGGCCAGAAAGGACTGGCATGATATCTTCAGAGCACTAAACGAGAAAAATATGCAGCCAAAAAAACTATATCCAGCTAGACTGTCATTGAAAATAGAAGGAGAGATAAAAAGCTTCCAGAACAAACAAAAACTAAAGGAATTTGCAAACACGAAACCAGCCCTCCAAGAAATATTGAAAGGGGTCCTCTAAGCAAAGACAGAGCCTAAAAGCAGCATAGATCAGAAAGGAACACAGACAATATACAGTCACAGTCACCTTACAGGCAATACAATGACACTAAATTCATACCTTTCAATAGTTGCCCTGAAAGTAAATGGGCTAAATGCCCCAATCAAAAGACACAGGCTATCAGATTGGATTAAGAAACAAGACCCGTCAATATGCTGTCTGCAAGAGACCCATTTTAGACCCAAAGACACCCCTAGATTGAAAGTGAGGGGGTGGAAAACCATTTACCATGCTAATGGACACCAAAAGAAGGCTGGGGTGGCAATCTATATCAGACAAATTAGATTTTAAAACAAAGACTGTAATAAGAGATGAAGGACACTACATCCTACTTAAAGGGTCTATCCAACAAGAAGATCTAACAATTGTAAATATCTATGCCCCTAACATGGGAGCAGCCAATTATATAAGGCAATTAAACAAAAGCAAAGAAACACATTGACAACAATAAATAATAGTGGGGGACTTTAACATCCCCTGACTGAAATGGACAGATCATCTAAGCAAAAGATCAAAAAGAAATAAAGACTTTAAATGACACCCTGGACCAAATGGACTTCACAGACATATTCAGAACATTCCATCCCAAAGCAACAGAATACATATTCTTCTCTTGTGCCCATGGAACATTCTCCATAATTGATCACATTCTAGGTCACATTCAGGTCTCAACCAGTACCAAAAGATTGGGATTATTCCCTGCCTATTTTCAGACCACAATGCTTTGAAACTAGAACTCAATCACAAGAGGAAAGTCGGAAAGAACTCAAATACATGGAGGCTAAGGAGCAGCCTACTAAGGATGAATGGGTCAACCAGGAAATTAAAGAAGAATTTTAAAAATTCATGGAAACCAATGAAAATGGAAACACAACTGTTCAAAATCTTTGGGATACAGCAAAGGAAGGCCTGAGAGGGAAGTATATAGAAATGCAAGCCTTTCTCAAGAAACAAGAAAGGTCTCAAATACACAACCTAACCCTACACCTAAAGGAGCTGGAGAAAAAACAGCAAATAAAGCCTAAACCCAGCAGGAGAAGAGAAATCATAAAGATCAGAGCAGAAATCAATGAACTAGAAACCAAAAGAACAGTAGAACAGATCAACGAAACTAGGAGCTGGTTCTTTGAAAGAATTAACAAGATGGATAAACACCTGGCCAGACTGATCAAAAAGAAAAGAGAAATGACCCAAATCAACAAAATCATGAATGAAAGAGGAGAGATCACAACCAACACCAAAGAAATACAAACAATTATAAGAACATATTATGAGCAACACTATGCCAGCAAATTAGATAACTTGGAAGAAATGGGTGCATTCCTAGAAATGTATCAACTACCAAAATTGAACCAGGAAGAAATAGAAAACCTGAACAGACCTATAAACACTAAGGAAATTGAAGCAGTCATCAAAAATCTCCCAACAAACAAAAGCCCAGGGCCAGATGGCTTCCCAGGGGAATTCTACCAAACATTTCAAGAAGAATTAATACCTATTCTCCTGCAACTTTTCCAAAAAAAGAAATGGAAGGAAAACTTCCAAACTCATTTTATGAGGCCACCATTACCTTGATCCCCAAACCAGACAAAGACCCCATCAAAAAGGAGAATTACAGACCAATATCCTTGATGAACATGGATGCCAAAATTCTCACCAAAATACTAGCCAAGAGGATCCAACAGTACATTAAAAGGATTATTCACCATGACCAAGTGGGATTTATCCCTGGACTGCAAGTCTGGTTCAACATCCGCAAATCAATCAACGTGATACACTACATAACAGAAGAAAGAACAAGAATCATATATGATCCTCTCAATAGATGCAGAAAAAGCATTTGACAAAGTACGGCATCCTTTCTTGATCAAAACTCTTCAGAATATAGGGATGGAGGGTATATACCTCAATATCATAAAAGCCATCTATGAAAAACCTACAGCGAATATCATTCTCAATGGGGAAAAGCTGAGAGCTTTTCCCCTAAGGTCAGGAACGCAGCAGGGATGTCCACTCTCACCACTGCTATTCAACATAGTATTAGAAGTCCTAGCCACAGCAATCAGACAACAAAAAGAAATCAAAAGCATCCAAATCGGCAAAAAGGAAGTCAAACTCTCACTCTTTGCAGATGATATGATACTGTATGTGGAAAACCCAAAAGACTCCACCCCAAAACTGCTAGAACTTATACAGGAATTCAGTAAAGTAGTAGGATAAAAAATCAATGCACAGAAATCAGTGGCATTCCTATACACCAACAACAAGACAGAAGAGACACAAATCAAGGAGTCGATCCCATTTACAATTGCACCCAAAACCATAAGATACCTAGGAATAAATCTAACCAAAGAGGCAAAGGATCTGTACTCAGAAAACTATATAATACTCAGGAAAGAAATTAAGAAGACACAAAGAAATGGAAAGACGTTCCATGCTCATGGATTGGAAGAACAAACATTGTGTAGATGTCAATGCTACCTAGAGCAATCTACACATTCAATGCAATCCCCATCAAAATACCATCCACTTTTTTCAAAGAAATGGAGCAAATAATCCTAAAATTTGCATGGAAGCAGAGGAGACCCCGAAAAGTCAGAGGAATACTGAAAAAGAAAAGCAAAGCTGGCGGCATCACAATTCCGGACTTCCAGCTCTATTACAAAGCTGTCATCATCAAGACAGTATGGTACTGGCACAAAAACAGACACATAGATCAATGGAACAGAATGGAGAGCACAGAAATGGACCCTTAACTCTATAGTCAACTCATCTTTGACAAAGCAGGAAAGAATATCCAATGGAAAAAAGACAGTCTCTTCAACAAATCGTGTTGGGAAAATTGGACAGCCACCCATCAGCAGAATGAAACTGGACCATTTCCTTTCACCACACACAAAAATAGACTCCAAATGTTTGAAAGACCTAAATGTGAGACAGGAGTCCATCAAAATCCTAAAGGAGAACACAGGCAGCAACCTCTTCGAACTCAACCGCAGCTACTTCTTTCTAGAAACATCGCCAAAGGCAAGGGAAGCAAGGGCACAAATGAACTATTTGGATTTCATCCAGATAAAAAGCTTTTGTACAGCAAAAGAAACAGTCCACAAAACCAAAAGACAGCCGACAGAATGGGAGAAGATATTTGCAAATGACATATCAGATAAAGGGCTAGTATCCAAAATCTATAAAGAACTTATCAAACTCAACACCCAAAGAATAATCCAATCAGGAAATGGGCAGAAGACATGAACAGACATTTTTCGAAAGAAGACATCCAAATGGCCAACAGACACATGAAAATGTGCTCAACATCGCTCGGCATCAGGGAAATCCAAATCAAAACCTCAATGAGATATCACCTCACACCAGTCAGAATTGCTAAAATTAACAAGTCAGGAAACGACAGATGTTGGCAGGGATGCGGAGAAAGGCGAACCCTCCTACACTGTTGGGGGGAATGCAAGCTGGTGAAACCACTCTGGAAAACAGTATGGAAGTTCCTCAAACAATTGTAAATAGAGGTACCATACGATCCAGCAATTGGGTATGTTCCACAAAGATACAAATGTAGGTATCCGAAGGGGTATGTGCACCCCAATGTTTAGAGCAGCAATGTCCACAATAGCGAAACTGTGGAAAGAGCCAAGATGTTCATCAACAGATGAATGGATAAAGAAGAAGTGGTATATATACACAATGGAATATTATGCAGCCATCACAAGGAATGAGATCTTGCCATTTGCAAATACATGGATGGAACTGGAGTGTGTTATGCTGAGTGAAATAAGTCAATCCGATTAAGACATGTATCACATGACCTCAATGATATGAGGAATTCTTAATCTCAGAAACAAACTGAGGATTGCTGGATTGGTGGGGGGTGGGAGTGATGGGGTGGCTAGGTGATAGACATTGGGTAAGGTATGTGCTATGGTGAGAACTGTGAATTGTACAAGACTGTTCAATCACAGATCTGTACTTCTGAAACAAATAATGCAATATATGCTAAGAAAAAAAGAAGAAGAAGAAGATAGCAGGAGGGGAAGAATGAAGGGGAGTAAGTCAGGGGGGAGACGAACCGTTAGAGACAATGGACTCTGAAAAACAAACTGAGCGTCGTAGAGGTGAGGGGGGTGGGGGGATGGGTTAGCCTGGTGACAGGTATTAAAGAGGGCACATTCTGCGTGGAGCACTGGGTGTTATGCAGAAACAATGAACCATGGAACACTACATCAAAAACTAATAATTTAATGTATGGTGATTAACATAACAATAACAAATTTAAAAAAATAGAAAAATCCCTAATTCACCAACTACTCTACACCTTAAAGAACTAGAGAAAAAGCAACAAATGATGCCTAAGCCACGCATTAGAAAAAAATAATTAAAATTAAAGCAGAGATCAGTGAATTAGAAACCAGAAACAGAGTAGATCTGATCAGCGAAACTAGAAGTTGGTTCTTTGAGAGAATTAATAAGATCGATGAACCACTGGCCAGACTTATTCAAAAGCGAAGAGAAATGACCCAAATTAATAAAATTATGAACAAAAGGGGAGACATCACGACTAACACCAAGGAAATAGAAATAATTATTAGAAATTATTATCAACAACTATATGCCAATAAACTAAGCAATCTGGATGAAATGGAGGCCTTCCTGGAAACCTATAAGCTGCCAAGACTGAAACAGGAAGAAATTAACAACCTGAATAGGCCAATAACCAGTAACGAGATTGAAGCAGTGATCAAAAACCTCCCAAAAAACAAGAGTCCAGGGCCTGACGGATTCCCTGGGGAATTCTACCAAACATTCAAAGAAGAAATAATACCTATTCTACTGAAGCTGTTTCAAAAAATAGAAACAGAAGGAAAACTTCCAAACTCATTCTATGAGGCCAGCATTACCTTCATCCCCAAACCAGGCAAAGACCCCATCAAAAAGGAGAATTTCAGACCGATATCCCTGATGAATATGGATTCCAAAATCCTCAACAAAATCCTAGCTAATAGGATCCAACAATACATTAAAAGGATTATCCACCATGACCAAGTGGGATTTATCCCCTGATGCAAGGGTGGTTCAACATTCACAAATCAATCAGTGTGATAGAACACATTAATAAGAGGAGGGAGAAGAACTATATGGTCCTCTCGATTGATGCAGAAAAAACATTTGACAAAATACAACATCCTTTCCTGATTAAAACTCTTCAGAGTCTAGGGATAGAGGGAACATTCCTCAAGTTCATAAAATCCATCTATGAAAAACCCACAGCGAATATCATCCTCAATGGGGAAAAGCTGAGAGCCTTTCCCTTAAGATCAGAAACATGTCAATGACGCCCACTCTCACCACTATTGTTCAACATAGTACTAGAAGTCCTAGCAACAGCAATCAGACAACAAAAAGAAATCAAAGGTATTCAAATTGGCAAAGAAGAAATCAAACTCTCTCTTTTTGCAGAGGACATGATACTTTATGCGGAAAACCCAAAAGACTCCACCCCCAAATTACTAGAACTCATATAGCAATTCGGTAATGTGGCAGGATAAAAAAAATCAATGCACAGAAATCAGTTGCTTTCTTATACACTAACAACGCAACTGTAGAAAGTGAAATTAGAGAAACGATTCCATTTACAATAGCACCAAAAACCATAAGATACCTCGGAATAAACCTAACCAAAGAGGTAAAGGATCTATACTCTAGGAACTACAGAACACTCATGAAAGAAATTGAAGAAGACACAAGAAGATGGAAAAATATTCCATGCTCGTGGATCGGAAGAATAAACATTGTTAAAATGTCTATGCTACCCAGAGCAATCTATACCTTCAACGCCATCCTGATCAAAATTCCAATGACATTTTTCAAAGTGCTGGAACAAACAATCCTAAAATTTGTATGGAATCAGAAAAGACCCCGAATCGCCAAGGAAATGTTGGAAAAGAAAAACAAAGCTGGGGGCATCATGTCCCTCAATTTCAAGCTATATTACAAAGCTGTGATCACCAAGACAGCATGGTACTGGCACAAAAACAGACATATAGACCAATGGAACAGAATAGAGAGCCTAGATATGGACCCTCAACTCTATGGTCAAATAATCTTTGACAAAGCAGGAGAAAACATGCAATGGAAAAAAGACAGTCTCTTCAATAAATGGTGCTGGGACAATTGGACATCTATATACAGAAGAATGAAACTCGACCATTCTCTAACACCATTCACAAAGATAAACTCAAAGTGGATGAAAGACCTCAATGTGAGACAGGAATCCATCAAAATCCTAGAGGAGAACATAGGCAGTAACCTCTTTGACATCACCCACAGCAACTTCTTTCAAGATACATCTCCAAAAGCTGGTGAAACAAAAATAAAACTGAACTTTTGGGACTTCGTTAAGATAAAAAGCTTCTGCACAGCAAAGGAAACAGTCAACAAAACCAAGAGGCAACCCACAGAATGGGAGAAGATATTTGCAAATGACACTACCGATAAAGGGCTGGTATCCAAGATCTATAAAGAACTTCTCAAACTCAACACCCAAAAAACAAATAATCAAGTCAAAAAGTGGGCAGAAGATATGAAAAGACACTTCTCTGAAGAAGACATACAAATGGCTAACAGACTCATGAAAAAATGTTCATCATCATTAGCCATCAGGGAAATTCAAATCAAAACCACATTGAGATACCACCTTACACCAGTTAGAATGGCAAAAGTGGACAGATAAAGAAACAACAAATGTTGGAGAGGTTGTGGAGAAAGGGGAACCCTCTTACACTGTTGGTGGGAATGCAAGTTGGTACAGCCACTTTGGAAAACAGTGTGGAGGTTCCTCAAAAATTTAAAAATAGAGCTACTCTATGACCCAGCAATTGCACTCCTGGGTATTTACCCCAAAGACACAGATGTAGTGAAAAGAAGAGCCATATGCACCCCAATGTTCATAGCAGCAATGTCCGCAATAGCCAAACTGTGGAAAGAGCCGAGATGCCCTTCAACAGATGAATGGATAAAGATGTGGTCCATATATACAACAGAATATTACTCAGCCATCAGAAAGGATGAATACCCAACTTTTACATCAACATGGATGGGACTGGAGGAGATGATGCTAAGTGAAATAAGTCAAGCAGAGAAAGTCAATTATCATGTGGTTTCACTTATTTGTGGAACATAAGGAACAGCATGGAGGACATTAGGAGAAGGAAGGGAGAAATGAAGGGGGGAAATCGGAGGGAGAGACGAACCATGAGAGACTATGGACTCTGAGTAACAAACAGGGTTTTAGAGGGGAGGTGGGGAGGGGGCATTGGTTAGCCTGGTGATGGGTATTAAGGAGGGCATGTACTGCATGGAGCACTGGGTGTTATACGAAAACAATGGATCGTGGATCACTACATCAAAAACTAATGATGTATTGTATGGTGACTAACATAATACAATAAAATTAAAAAAAAAAGAAATCACTTTCAACCATATTTTTATCCTGGAAAACAGTCATTTATGTGTTCTCCTATTTATTTCAAATGAAGAATAACAAAGTATCAAACTGTTTTGTAAGTATGTTTTATTTTCCTATAGAAGAGCGTGGCCCCAACTACCTCAGTCTTGCTCTGGAAAACTTGACAAATTTACAAAAGCTGGATTCCCTTATCCAAGTGTGAAGTCCAAGATCAGAGGTTGGGAGGACAATTGCAGTGGCAAAATAACTGTGACCAGCCAGGTTCCAGTGGTGCGAATGGCCAGGGAAGATTCTGAAGTAGTGTTTCCTTGAGGAAAGAAAGATGGGCAGAGGATGGCGACCCCGACCCTACTTTGAGTCTAGGGTTATTTACAACTGGTGGCAACAACGTAATAAAAGCATGTCACAGGACATTCAGCCTAGGCTGGGGAGTGGGGGGGAGGGGATCTTTTCTTGAGAAAGTTGAAGTTTGAAGGACAAGACCTATTTAACTGGCAGTTCTTTTTCTAGCACCACAGTACCAGAACGAAGGTGGACTCTGTTGTAAGCACATAAAAAATGCTGAGCAAGATATAACAACAAGACAATAAAATAAACATGATTGATGTCGAAAGAAAGTTGCGGAATCCCCTTATGGAGGAAATAAAGCAGAGTCAAAACCTGCTTGTGAGGGGTTGTAGCAAGGACCTGGGGAAATGGCAGAAGTGGATTGAGCCTGGGGATTTAATACCTACAAGGCTGGAAGAGATGTGCCCACTGGGCCTTTGAAAGGGGCAGAGAAGCTTGAAGGAATCAACAAAAGGCAAAGTGACAAAGAATCTTGATTCTGTCCTGGGATTCTAGGTGATTCCTGTGTGAATGAAGTCCTGAATGAAGTCCTGATCTAAATACCATCCTGCTGCTGGAATCCTCAACTTGATGGAATTACTGTGAGATTATTCTAACCAATAACACAAACAACTGCAAAAAATACATGCATGAACACAAGGCACTTGGCAGGAGGATATTAAAAACCATTCTGTAGGAACACTGTCAAAATAAAGAGCATATTAGAGTCCCACGAGAGGATCAGCATTAGAAAAGAGATCAAAATTAAGAATACCCATGATGTGAGTGACTAGAGTAATTTGAAAAGCACAATCAAATAAATACGTTGAAAGGATTAAATGGATAAAGTGAGGATTAGAAAAAATGGAAACTGTAAGAAGAACAGCCATATTTTAAAAGGAATCAAATAAAACTTTTAGAAATAAAATTATAGCCTCTGATATGAAAAAACTCAGTGAATGTTAAATAGCAGATTAGGCACATTTAAGGAGAGATTTAATGAACTGAATGATGGATCTGAGAAAATTATCCATCATGCAGCACAGAAATGGAAAAAGAAAATGTGAGAGGTAGGAGATATAAAGAAGAGAATGTGAACATATCTGAGAATCAATCAACCACTGTTGTGCAAAGCTATCAGAGAGAAAACCTTAATATTTTACAAAGTACATAGCAGAAGGCTTGTATTAATAGAGATATATCTCATTTCATGGCTAAAAGACTCAATATCTTAAAGATGTCAGATCTTCTCAAATGCAAATAAATATCTAAATGTGTTTTTCCACAGAGTTTAGCAGAGTGGATCTTAAATTCAGACAGACGCATAAATGTCTGATAACAGTCATGAAAATTTTAGAGCAGAGGGAGGTGGGATATAAGTGGAGAGAAATTGCTATGCAAGGTAACCAAATGTGTTATAAAGCTACAGTAATTTGAATAGTGTGATATTAACAGTGGAGTGCATTTATAGGCAAACAGAACAGAAGAGGGAGTCTAGAAACAGACCCTTTATTAGAACTTGGTATATAATGAAGTCCAGTTTTATAAAACAGTAAATAACATTCTGGGGATTGGCAAATTTCTTCTTAAAGGTTAAGGTAGTAACTCTTTTAGGTATTGTCTCTGTTGCAACCACTCAGTTCTGCTTGTTGTAGCACAGAAGTAGCCAAATATAATGTGCAGAAGAATGAAAGCTGTTCCAGTAATACTTTATTTACAAAAATGGGCAGCTGGCCCATGGGCCACAGTCTGCCCATCTTGGATCTGTTTAATAAATTGCTTTCAGATATTTGACAATTTGATTTGGAAACCTGTGAGATTAGATCCCCACCTTGCCCTGAACACTAAGTAAATTCCCCATGGCCTGTGCTCTAAACATGAAAAGGAAACCTTTAAAATGCTTAGAGAAAAAATGTGGGAGACTATCATGGTAAGATAAGGTTTCTTGAACAAGACAGGAGCACAAAAATTAAAATGTAAAATGTTGGTAAATTTGGCATTATATTTTTAAAGATTCTATATGTCTTAAGACTTCGCTAAGTGACCTAAGTTTTAAAACAGGCTACAGTTGGGGACACCTGGGTGGCTCAGTCGTTAAGCATCTGCCTTCGGCTCAGGTCCTGATCCCAGGGTCCTGGGATCGAGCCCTGCATCAGGCTCCCTGCTCAGCGGGAAGCCTCCTTCTCCCTCTTCCACTCCCCCTGCTTGTGTTCCTGCTCTCACTAACTCTCTCTCTCTGTCAAATAAATAAATAAATAAATATATATATATATACATAAATAAAATAAAATAGGCTACAGTTTGGGAGATGGTATTTGCAACATACAGAACTAGCTCAGGATTAGTTAAAAGAATGCTTATAGAATACATGTATGTGATCCATAAGACAGACTAACCAAAAGAAAAATCAAACGGGCAAATGACATCTAGAGTCAATTTAAGAAGAAGAAATTCAAATGACTAATATACATATGAAAAGAAACTTAATCTCTGGTAATCGGATATGTACAATTGAAAATATTAGCTCTATCACCTCACAGTCATCAATATTGTGGGTACGAGGAGGTGCAAAGTTAAATATTGCTGCTTTAAGCATAAGTGCCTACAGCTGTGCTGGAAAGCAGTTGGCCAATATTTAGCAGTGTTGAAGGTGTGCATACAGTACCATCATCAATTTTCAGTGTGTATTTGAGAGAAACTCTTACGTATATGCACATGAAGACATATCAGGATATTACCTTGGCATTGTTTATAGCAGAAAAAAAAAAGGCAAGCAAAAATATTTCAACAGAGAAAAGGTGAATATTTCCCGTGTTAATGAATACACTTTTCTACACATATTGATATTTATGAATATCAAAATTCTAACACGAGTGAAAACTTCTTGCAGAATTATAAATATAATAAGATTACTTTCATGTAATGGAAAGTGCAAAAAACATTGCAATATATTGCTGTTTTAGTCAGAAAGAGGGGGTGGGGAGAGAGAAAATAAATGGATAATAAATATATACATGGATTCGTGGACTTGGCTGGATAGGATAACCACAAATTTCAGGTGAGTGGATGCCTCTTGGGAAACAAAGAGAGGAATGGAATTGGAAAGAAATTCAAAGGGAACATTAACTATATCTAATATATTTCATTTTTTTGAAGTGACATGCAACAATTTTGACAATGGTCCCTTTATTACATATGGGTGGTGGGTACCCCTGGCATCACATCTTTTTCTAACTTTCTTCGTGCTTAAATAACAGTATTTTTCTAAACAGGTAAAAGAGAAAAAGATACATACATATATCTACACACGTAAATACATGCATATATGCACACATGCACACACATATACATAGATGAAAGGAGTGGGGATGACTGATAGAGGTTGGATTATTCAAGGCTAAAGTGTGCAAAGGAAATAAAGAAATTGAGAAACTTGAGGGCTGCAGGTACAGGATAAGGTTTAAAGTATTAGTACATAATAGATCATGCAGAACATTTTTAAGCAACAGAGAATCCCATTGAAGGTTTTTAAACTGAGGTGGGAGAGAAAGGAGATGGTTACAATAAATTCTGTTTTAAAAGATCCTGTAGAATGCAGCCAGGAAAATGCACGGGAGGTACACCCGTACAATGTGGGTCCACCACTTAGAGATCTATTTCAGCGGTCCCAAGAAGGAACAGTGGCAGTTCATAGTAGTCTAAGCTGTAATATCAGTAGGACTCGGTGATAAATTAGGGGAAGGAAATGAAAGTATCAAAATGGTTCAGGATATTTGGCCCACACTGTGTCATCCTATTAATCAAGGGATACAAGAGAAAGTGAAGATCATGATTTCGGGTTCAAATATCTTTAGTTTGATGGGCACTTGAGACATGTGAGTGGAAATGTCAGATCCTCCTAGAGCTCAGTGAGTCATTTGGGTTGGAAATTAAGAATTTTGCTTATTTTGGTAAATGAAGTCAGGGACTACTAGGGTATAGCCCAAGAGAGCACAGAGTTGGAGGCAAAATGGCTGCTATCATTAACCCGGAAGAACCTCAATTTCAAGTGGTCCATATGCTGTAAGTAGGTCTGTAGTAACATGGTGGTGAGGTATGCTCGGGGAGGGAAAGTGCTACACAGCGTTGTGATTAGTTTGTCTGTAGACTCTGGATTGTGAACTCAACAAGTATTTCTCAGTTTTTATTCTTCCCCCTTAGTTGGGACAGGACGACTAGAGTGGCCTGGCTTTCAGATTTCCCTTCCCTACATTAGTTAAGCTCTGATAATACCCCAGCTGATTAGGCTCTCATTGTCTAGTTCCCCTTGGGGTTGGGCCTTGTTAGGAACAGAATGCCCCAGCATATTACAAAATGATTTCTTCCCCCTTTACCCGCTGGAAGCGGGTAAATATTTCTCTAATATTTTCTGTGGGCATCTGGTAGACCTCCTGGAGGTCTTCTGCCATTCCCAGGTTCTCCTGGAGTTTTGAACTCGCAGAGTTGCCCACACAGAGCCCCCAGCAAAACCTCAATTCCAGGCAGGTTTGGTACCCTGGTCCTGGTAACGAAGTTTCAGCTTGTGAGTCTCTGCCCTTGTGAGCCATAACTCCATGTATTAGCCTGTCTGTGTCTCCAGTCTTAGGGCCAGTGGTTTTCCCTGTGTCCTCCCTCTTTTACGGATCCAAGGAGAGTTGTTGGTTTCTCAGTGTGCTTAGATTTTTACTTGTTAGGGCATAGTTGTGGGCAACTTCTATGTTCCTCACATTTGGAACCAGAAGCTCAACAGATGTATCTTACATGTCTCAAGAATCTTTCCTATTTTGTGATTTCTCCTTTTATATACTTATCTTATAATCGCTACATTATTTAGAAATCTCTGCAGATACTAATCAATATTGTTACTTGACCATCATCCTTGTGTTCTGCATTCTCTCTTTTTCCACTAGAAATGTTTTGTTCATTCATCTTAGCACTTCTTTGATAAGTAGTTAATTTTGTTTTCAAGTTCCTGGAAAGTTTTGATGGTTTGTTCATATTTTTCAATGAATGACTAAATTAGTCACTTTCGGTATCTGACATACATTTACTCAGTGGCCGAGACTAGCTATTTCTGCTATGTGCATTTTCACAGGATGTAACTTCTGACCATAGGTTTGCACAGGTAAGTGGCTGCATGGGCCAAAATGCAAGCTATCATTAAGTTACATGAGCAAGGAGCTTCCAGGAAAGTAAGAAAATCTTTCATCCTTCAGTTGAGAGGGTTTATCCATTGCAGTCATGGGTTAGCTCTCTTGCTCTCAACCCCTTTTGTTTTTTCTTTATGTTTTTTGTGGAGTTCTCCTGTTACCTCCTCCTGGGATCTGCTACTCTTGTATTCTGGCCTCAACACCCGTATAAAGGGCAATCAGAAGCACATGTAAATTTTAGAGCCTGGGGCTCTGGTTCTCAAAGTCTAGTCTAAGAGCAAGCAGCAACAGCATTTCCTGGGAGTCTGTTGAAATGCAAATTCTTGGACCCTGCTTCACACTTGCTAAGAAAATCTGAGGCTTAAAGCTCTTCATTTGAACAAATCTTCCAGGCAATGCTAATGCACAAAAAAGTGTGAGAACTACTCTTCAAAAGGAGAAGATACACAGCTGACTGCTCTGTCTACCCAGGTGGGAGCTGGGGTCCCAAAGGACCACCCAAAGATGGCGATGTTCCTTCCCATGCCTTCAGTCAATTACATTGACAGCAATCTAGTCCCTCAGTTTATTGCAGAATTGGGCTTCTCCGGTCATTGTTTTGGGAAAACTGGCTTTTATTTCGAAATCAGTCCTTCTGGTGCTTATTTTGAAGTTTTTCCATGAATCTGTATCCAAGTTTTTCTGTGTCAAACTTACTCAAATTTCAGTATCTCAGATGTGGCCTGCTCTTTTGCACTGTTTTGAAATTGTCTATATATATGATCTGTGTGCATACATATTCATATATACGTACATATACACACATACAATAATAAAGAAAATGTGTATAGTAAATGGATGTGTGTATGTAAATATGGATACGTGTGTAGATGTATTCCCTCCACCCCTTTACTAGACACCTACTACACTGGCCTGTGTAGAACTGCACCTTGGCTCCCTTAAAGCACATGTCCATACTGCTACTGAATTCTGTGAATTCTTCCCATTCTCTTCCCTCTTCTGCAGTTCCCCTGCTGCCATATGTTTTAGGCTCCTTTTGTCTTTCACTTAACTTATCTCAACAGTTTTCTCAATTTATCTTCTGACTTCTAAACCCTTATCTATAGAAGAAAAGTGAAGACAATGAGTACCTGGAAGAAAAGAAAGACAGGGTTGCCTGGGTGGCTCAGTCACTTAAGCAACCGACTTTTGATCTCAGCTCAGGTCTTGATCTCAGGGTTGTGAGTTCAAACCCTGTGTTGGGCTCCACTCTGGGTATGGAGCCATTTAAAAAAATTATAAAGTAGAAAAGAAAAGAAAAGAAAAAAGAAAAGAAGGACAGACTTAATGAATCTTTCTAAATATGTTGGTTCATTTGTAAAATCATGATAATACAATGTTAGGGGGAGCAACACTTGTTATTTAATGAAAAAAATTCAGGTAAGTTAAATAATTTTTCACTCTAATAGATAATGATATTCCAGGTACCTTTTTAACACTTTTGCATGAATTGACTTTTCCCACCAAGACCCACTAATTATAGGGTGTTCATCTTATTTTTAAAAAGATTTATTTATTTGAAAGAGAGAGAGTGCTGGGAAGGGGCAAAGGGAGAGGGAGAGAAAGAAACTCAAGCAGACTCTGCACTGAGTGTGAAGCCCGACTTGGGGCTCAACCCACGACCAGGAGATCACAACCTGAGCTGAAACCAAGAGTCGGATGCTCAACAGACTGTGCCACCCAGGCGCCCCTATAAGGTGTCCATCTTAGTGACTTTTAATTCTGTGTTTCCTTAATCCTGAGATCTTACCATAAGCCATAACAGCAATTTAATAATAGCTTTTCAAGAAATAAAAAAGAAAAAAACCCACCACACTAAATATATTCATAGATTATAAGCAATATTCCAGTTCCAGAAACAGTAAAATGAGAAGTGTGTAAGTATTAAAATAGGAATCATGGTGGGTAGAGAAACAGTAATGGTGCAATTTCACGCTAGCAGTCAGATGGTACCTGAGTTCTCTGAGGTTTGCGTGTCGATCTCTCCCATTTTTTGGAAAAGGAAATTGAGGGTCAGAAGAATTTGGTAATATGCCTATTTTATGAATTGTGGGAACATATGTCTCAGTGATTTCCACTTCCAGGCTCTATTTGGTGCACAGTACTGCCTTTGTAGGTCAAAAATTATCACCACTTAATCACAACAGAGGCATTGAATACTGTGCTCATACTTACCTAAATGAGTTCAGCCTGTTTATAAGTTTAGAGAAACACATTTCTTCATTCTTCCTCACGTGCTAACCATAAAAATGACATTACTTTTCCTCAGAAGTGAATACGATCCAAGTTTCTCTTTGAGAATTTTATCAACTTTTACCCTCCAACAATTTAACAAGCAAGGAAAATCCTTAACAGCTTGGTCTATGCTCAAAATGCAGGGGTTTGTTTGTTTGTTTGTTTGTTTTTACCCCCAATCTAATTGGGAGTAAATAAAAGTTACAAAGCTTCCTGTAAATCCATGTATTTTCTTTTAAATTTAAACAGAATTCACATTTAAGTACTTTTCCTCTTATTTCCAAAAAAAGACCACAGACCCTTTCTGGCTATAGCTAACTGAAGGCAGATTCCATCTGATGGGTGAACTATTGGAATTTCTTGGTATATTTATGGTTAGTCTTTATGTGGTTTCTAAAATTTTCTTAGCCCCTTTTCTCGTCTTTCAGGTAAATCATAGACTACTTCGACTAAAAGTACATGGACGCAGAGTACGTGTTTTCTGTTGCTAATCCCAATTCTGAATGTGTTGTTTTCCCTTGCATGGCGACTTGTATCACTCCAAATGTGCTATTTCCCTGTTTTTGTTCCTATCTGAACTCAGATTGTTCCAGTGCTATTCATTGATTAATTCCTTAATAGACTATTGCTTAGAGACATCATCATAGACTAGTGATTAACAAGAGTCTGCTGTGGAATAGATTGGGATGCAATTCAATCTGTTATTTAGTATTTGGGTATGTGTTCAAACCCTTCCTAACTTCTTCATCTTTGAGGTTGAATTAATAAATGAAACTATTATCTGTAATGAGAATTAAATGAGACACTGTGGGTAAACTTTAGTAAACGTTAGCTACTTTTAAACAGATGTCCCATTGAAAGCCTTTTCTCCTCATCTTTAGCTTCACTGCCTGATGCACCTGCTAACTGACTCATACACATACTTTCTCTTTAGAAATAGTTTTACATTAATAATTGGATTTCCCTTTTCCCTTCCCTCCCCCTTTATCTCTATCTTCCCTCCCTCCCTTCCTTCTTCCATCCTTCCCTCTTCCCACAAGCCCCCCCCACCCGCCCTTCTTGCTTTCTTTCTTTCCTGACTTCTTTCTTTCTTAGGGATGCCAGGAGAAAGAAAAGAAAAAACAGGAAAATCTGGGAAATTCCAGATATATAAGGGAAGGATTTCTCATGGAAGAGGTGTATTATATTCATGTCTACTATCTTACAAACAAAAAATTGACCTGTCCAACTGACTGATTCAGTCACTGGGGGGATATATATCTACAGTGTCAATTAGAGCTTGAAAATGGATTATAGTATGCTTGGGTTCTTCTAGACATTGCCTAACATAGATACATTTGGAAGCAGATGGTACTCAGGAGTTTGGTGTCATGTACAGAAGATTTAAAAAACTTAGGATGAAAACTGGTTTCTAGCTGGCTATTCAAATAATTTTTAGAGTCTCTTCACAGGGTTCAATAAATCCTTATCCTAGTCTAGACAGAGGCTACCTCCCTAGGCTATGACTTTTCCTTTACTCTTTTTGTTCATTGATGCTCCTAATTTCATTTTTAATTCTTTGTTGAAAGCAGCTGGAAGGTTTTCAAAATCCCAATATTTCTCCCTAGAGTTCTTCATAGGTCTTTTTTTGTTTGTTTGTTTGTTTTTGTTTTTAATGAATAATGGGATTCGATTGGGTAAGGAAGGAGGATTCTTTAATTGTGAAGTGGTCCTTAGGGTCTTAGGAGTCACATGATAGGTATTTGCACTTGCTAATTTATTCCAATTATGTAAACAAAGAGACCTGGGAAAGTTTTGCCAGTCTTCTAGTTCTTCAACATTAAAACCAGAGGCTTACAAAATGATATTTGGTGCATTTTTTAGCATACCAGAAGAAGACATCTATAGATGGAGAGGCTTCCAATCTCATATTTGTTGCTGAAGATGGGTATTAGGCATAGTGTTTAGCCATTTCTCATATTACTTAATGAGGAAGTAAAGCCATGCAACTAAAGAGATTGTTTATACATAGCTTTCTGAAAGACACACACATCTTGAATGTGTAATGATTTTTAAATGGCAGCTTAAGGACATAAATGATATGTGCTAAAATGTAAATCATGGATTTTCACCAAGTAAAGTTGTAAGAATAAAAGATTCTAAAAATCTATATAACATTTAAATGAACAAGGAATCAGAAAGGGCAAACCACACATTTACAAATGCTGATTTATGCTTCTAGTGAGCACAGACAGGGTGACTTTTTGAATCAAATGTAAATCACATAGCTTCTTCCAGTGCTCTAGGATTCCAGAAAATGGGCTACCCACAAACAATCCATTAAAGCATTTTTTTGGGGGGGGATATGTAAATAAAAATGAGCCTCATAATACCAAATATCTATTTTTATATATCAAGTTACAAAGTTATGAATTTTCTTTAAAATAACAATCCAGTTATGTAAATATTATTTTTATTTTTTAATTTTTTTTAAAGATTTTATTTATTTATTTGTCAGAGAGAGAGAGAGCGCGCAAGCAGGGGAAGCGGCAGGCAGAGGGAGAAGCAGACTCTCCGCTGAGCAAGGAGCCCAATGTGGGACTCGATCCCAGGACCGTGGGATCATGACCTGAACCAAAGGCAGAGGCTTAACGGATGGAGCCACCCAGATGTCCCTAAATATTATTTTTAAATAAGTAGATAGGTGTTTGAAGATATTTAGTGACTCACTTAAAATTACATAGCCAGTAGGTGACAGATGTCAGAAGCCATAATAGCTATTCTGATTCCCCGAAAAATGCTGCTTCCCTACTGAATGCGCCATTTGACCCATGGGGATGGACCTTTAGATCATTCTGTGTTCTTTCTCTCTAATGCTCCTTCTCACTGGTGCTCCAAAATGCCTACTGCTTGGTCGTGTGCTGAAGTAGGTGTTTCCTGGGGACATGGTCTAAGTGTCCTGGTTTGGGGATCATTTAACTAGCTACGGGCTTTGTTAAAAAAAATTTTGGGGGGGCAGAGCAAGATGGCAGAGGAGTAGGAGAGCTGGATTTCGTCTGGTCTCTGGAATTCAGCTGAATAGGGATCAAACCATTCTGAACACCTACGAACTCAACAGGAGATCGAATAGGGGAGTAGCAACAACTATCTGAACAGAGAAGCGACCACATTCTGGAAGGTAGGATGTGCGGAGAAGTGAATCCGAGGCAATATTCGGGAGGATAGACGGCGGGGGAGGGGGCCTCTGCGGGCCGCTTCTGGCAAGTGATAGAGCCGCGGAGCACAAGATTGGAACTTTTAGAAGTCGGCTCCGCTGAGGGACGTCGCTGCAGTGGCTAAGCGGGGGGTGGAACCCTCGTGGGACAGTGTGGTCTCAGGACCCTTGGGGTCACAGAAAGACCGGGGGAGCCTGAGTGCGGCAGAGCTCCCAGGTATCGGAGCGGGGAAGCCGGCTGCAGAGACGGAGCTGAGGCTCGGGCTCTCAGCTTGGGGTGCCCATAAACTGTGATTCGCGGCCCAGTCGGGCCACTGTTCCTCCAGCAGGGACCCAACAAGCGGCAGATCCGGGGAGACTCCCCTTCCTCCCCCGGGAGGAGCGGCGCGGGAGCGCACCGCAGGGATCTGCTGGGTTTGGAGACTCCACACGGGGTCGGGTGCCAGAGATACAAACGCTGGGTCACAGGCTGGGTGAGCATGGAGTGTGGCCAGAGACCGGGGAGACGGGAGTGACTGCTTTTCTCTGGGGGCGCACTGAGGAGTGGGGCCCCGAGTTCTCAGCTCCTCCGGGCGGAGATTGGGAGGCCACCATTTTTACCCTGGTCCTCCAAGGCTGTACGGAGAGCTTGCAGGGAACAAAAGCTCCTGAGATCAAACCCAAGCAGCTTGCTTAGCCCGGACTGACAAGGGCAGGGCAATTCAACCTCCAGCAAAGACATTTGGAAACCACAGCAACAGGCCCCTCCCCCAGAAGATCAGCACAAACAGCCAGCAAGCCAAGACCAAGTTTACCGATCAAGGAGAACGGGAGAACTCCAGCGCTAGGGGAATACTGCACATAGAATTCATGGCTTTTTTTTACCATGATTCATTAGTTCATCAAAGTTAATTTTTGTTAACTGTTTTTTTCTTCCCTTTTTCAACCAACATCTTATCAATCTATTTTTTTAAAAAAAAAAAAAACATTTTTTATTTTTCATTTTTAGAGTCATATTTATCCCTTCATAGTAGTTACCCTTATTTTTGGCATATATATATAAGTTGTTCTCTCTTTAAAATTTTGAGATACAGTTTCTTCTAACAGATCAAAATATACCCTAAATCACTAGTGTATGGCTCTGTTCTAGTCTCCTGCCTGATCACATTCTCTCCCTTTTTTTTTTTTAAATTTTCTTTCTTTTTTCAAACAACTTCTTATCTTATCAAGTCCTTTTATAAAATCTTTTATAATTTTCATCTTTACAGTCATCTTCTATCCGTTCATTGTATCAACCCTTATTTTGTACATATATGTCTTTCTTCCTTTAAAATTTTAGGAGGCACTTTTTTCTAACAGACCAAAATACACCCAAA
>NW_027397093.1:5281722-5283612 GCF_003265705.2 Callorhinus ursinus
TATAAAATCAATGCACAGAAATCAGTGGCATTCCTATACACCAACAACAAGACAGAAGAGAGACAAATCAAGGAGTCTATCCCATTTACAATTGCACCCAAAACCATTAGATACCTAGGAATAAATCTAACCAAAGAGGCAAAGGATCTGTACTCAGAAAACTATAAAATACTCATGAAAGAAATTGAAGAAGACACAAAGAAATGGAAAAACGTTCCATGCTCATGGATTGGGAGAATCAACATTGTGAAGATGTCAATGCTACCTAGAGCAATCTACACATTCAATGCAATCCCCATCAAAATACCATCCACTTTTTTCAAAGAAATGGAACAAATAATCCTAAAATTTGTATGGAACCAGAAGAGACCCCGAATAGCCAGAGGAATACTGAAAAAGAAAAGCAAAGCTGGCGGCATCACAATTCCGGACTTCCAGCTCTATTACAAAGCTGTCATCATCAAGGAAGTATGGTACTGGCACAAAAACAGACGCATAGATCAATGGAACAGAATCGAGAGCCCAGAAATGGACCCTCAACTCTATGGTCAACTTATTTTTGACAAAGCAGGAAAGAATGTCCAATGGCAAAAAGACAGTCTCTTCAACAAATGGTGTTGGGAAAATTGGACAGCCACATGCAGAAGAATGAAACTGGACCATTTCCTTACACCACACACAAGAATAGACTCCAAATGGTTGAAAGACCTAAACGTGAGACAGGAGTCCATCCAAATCCTAAAGGAGAACACAGGTAGCAACCTTTTCGACCTTAGCTGCAGCAACTTCTTCCTAGAAACATCGCCAAAGGCACGGGAAGCCAGGGCAAAAATGAACTATTGGGATTTCATCAAGATAAAAAGCTTTTGCACAGCAAAAGAAACAGCCCACAAAACCAAAAGACAACCGACAGAATGGGAGAAAATATTTGCAAACGACATATCAGATAAAGGGCTATTATCCAAAATCTATAAAGAACTTATCAAACTCAACACCCAAAGAACAAATAATCCAATCAAGAAATGGGCAGAAGACATGAACAGACATTTCTCCAAAGAAGACATCCAAATGGCCAACAGGCACATGAAAAAGTGCTCCACATCACTCGGCATCAGGGAAATCCAAATCAAAACCTCCATGAGATACCACCTCACACCCGTCAGAATGGCTAAAATTAACAAGTCAGGGAACGACAGATGTTGGCGGGGATGTGGAGAAAGGGGAACCCTCCTACACTGTTGGTGGGAATGCAAGCTGGTGCAACCCCTCTGGAAAACAGTATGGAGGTTCCTCAAACAGTTGAAATTAGGGCTACCATTCGATCCAGCAATTGCACTACTGGGTATTTACCACAAAGATACAAATGTAGGGACCCGAAGGGGTACATGTACCCCAATGTTTATAGCAGCAATGTCCACAATAGCCAAACTGTGGAAAGAGCCAAGATGCCCATCAACAGATGAATGGATAAAGAAGAAGTGGTATATATACACAATGGAATATTATGCAGCCATCAAACGGAATGAGATCTTGCCATTTGCAACGACGTGGATGGACCTGGAGGGTGTTATGCTGAGTGAAATAAGTCAATCAGAGAAAGACATGTATCACATGACCTCACTGATATGAGGAATTCTTAATCTCAGGAAACAAACTGAGTGTTACTGGAGTGGTTGGGGTTGGGAGGGATGGGATGGCTGGGTGATAGACATTGGGGAGGGTATGTGCTACGGTGAGCGCTGTGAATTGTGCAAGACTGTTGAATCACAGATCTGTACTTCTGAAACAAATAACGCAACATATTTTAAGAAAAAAGAAAAAGAAGAAGATAACAGGAGAGGAAGAAAAGGGGAGTATGTCAGAGGGGGAGACGAACCATGAGAGATGATG
>NW_027397093.1:5283712-5332568 GCF_003265705.2 Callorhinus ursinus
GGTATGTGCTACGGTGAGCGCTGTGAATTGTGCAAGACTGTTGAATCGCAGATCTGTACTTCTGAAACAAATAACGCAACATATTTTAAGAAAAAAGGAAAAGAAGAAGATAACAGGAGAGGAAGAAAAGGGGAGTATGTCAGAGGGGGAGACGAACCATGAGAGATGATGGACTCTGAAAAACAAACTGAGGGTTCTAGAGGGTAGGGGGGTGGGGGGATGGGTTAGCCTGGTGATGGGTATTGAGGAGGGCACGTTTTGCATGGTGCACTGGGTGTTATGAACAAACAATGAATCATGGAACACTGCATCAAAAACTAATGATGTAATATATGGTGATTAACATAACAATAAAAAAATTAAAAAAAAATATATGGGTATTTTGTCCAGAGTTAGGTAATATTTTGGTGGAAATGCATCTATGTTAAAAAAATATGAATGAAAATTAAAATTAAGGAAAAAACAAAAAAATAAATCAAACATATAAAATAATCAATCTATACAATTTAGACATCGAAAATGGCTCTGTGTAAAGAAACTTCGTCAATATTCTGAAATGACAGAGAAATACTTCAAAGTGTAAATGTAAAATTCAATATTACTAACAGAAAATGATTAACAAAAGAATTGCAAAGAAAAATTTCAAGAATATAAAGAGCCAAATGATACTAAAAATGATAAACAATTTTTTAAACTTACCAGTAAGCAGATAAATTATTTTTGTTTTGTTTTGTTTTTTTAAGTAGGCTCCATACCTAGCATGGAGTCCAAGGTGGGGCTTAAACTCATGACCCTGAGATCAGGACCTGAGCTGAGATCAAGAGTCAGACACTTAACTGACTGGCCTTCGGCTCAGGTCATGATCCCAGGGTCCTGGGACCGAGCCCCACATAGGGCTCCCTGCTCAGTGGAAAGCCTGCTTCTCCCTCTCCCACTCCCGCTGCTTGTGTTCCCTCTCTCTCTGTCAAATAAATAAATAAAATCTTAAAAAAATTAAAAATAAATATCATTTTGTGTCATTTTAGCTAAGTCAATATATCAAAATTATGAATAATAATAATTATAACAATAATCATTAACATTGTTACATGCAGATGAAAATAAATACACTCACATAGAAAAATACGTTTGTTTTCAAAAGAAAACATAACAAACAAGTATATGAAAAGATGCTCAATATCACTGATCATCAGGGAAATACATATTGAAACCACAATATCACCTCATACTCATCAGGAAAACAGAAACTAGTAATTATTTTATTTTTTAAAAGATTTTATTAATTTCTTTGTTAGAGAGAGAGAAAGCATGCGCAAGCAGGGCGAGTGGCAGGCAAAGGGAGAAGCAGGCTCTCTGCAGGGAGCCTGATGCGGGGCTCCATCCCAGGACCCTGGGATCATGACCTGAGCTGGAGGCACATGCTTAAGTGACTGAGCCTCCCAGGCGTCCCAATTGTTATTTAAGAAAAAAAAAAAACAAACAGAAAATAACAAGTGGTGGCAAGAATGTAGAAAAAACGGATCTCTTGTGCACTGCTAGTAAATGTAAGATGTGAAATGATGCAGCTGCTAAGGAAAACACTATGACAGTTCCTCAAAAAATTAAAAATAGAATTACCACCATATGTTCCAGCAGCTCCATTTCTGGGCATATGCCCAAAAGAATTGAGTAAAACCTCAAATCAATATTTGTATACCCATGTTCATAGAAGCACTATTCACCATCGCCAATAGGAGGAGGCAACCGAGTGTACATCAACAGGTAAACAAAATATAAACATATAATGGAACGTTATTCAGCCTTAAAAAGGAAGGAAATTCTGACACATCTACAACATGGATAAACCTTGACATTATGCCAAGTCAAATAAGCCAGTCAGAAGACATTTTAAATGCAAATGATTCCATTTATATGTGGTATCTACAGTAGTCAAGTTCATAGAAACAGAAAGTAGGATAGTGGTTACCATGAACTGGGAGAGGGGGAAATGGGGAGTTGTTGTTTAATGCGTAGAAATTTTTAGTTTTGAAGATAAAAAAGTTCTGGAGATTGGTGGTACAAAATGTGAATATATTTAACATCAATGAACTGTACACTTAGAAATGATTAAGATAGTAAATTTTAGATTATGAGCTTTTTACCACAATAAAAAGTAATTTTAAAAACCCACCAGAATTAACAATCCAGACAAGTATAGAAAAAGATCATGACCTCAGATGAAATCAAGAGTCGGAAGCCTAACCAACTGAACCACCAAGCCGCCCCAAATATGCTCTTATTTTTAAAGTAATCAAAAAATTAGAAGATGACAACGGAAATTTCTCTGCTCTATTTGTGTATGCGTGCGTGTGTGTGTGTGTGTGTGCGCGCGATAGAGAGAGAAGAGAGAGGGAGAGGGAACGAGAAGAGAGAGAAGAAAGAGAAGTCAAAACTATGGACAATGTATGTAAGAGAAGAGAAGTCAAAAGTATGGACAATTCTATGTAAGTTTGGCTCTTGGTCTGGTTGAATTTTTTCCCATTACAATATGCTTTCCTTCCTATATCCCATCTAAATATTGTCTTCAGTGTCAATGAAATCTACTGATGGAAAGGTATAAGTTACTTGAGCTAACTTCTTGCAATGTGACACAGAAATTCTTTTCTTCACTGTAGCAACCCTGAAGATATATAGTCAACAGCCTTAAACAGAAGGTTTAATAATGGTGGAGTAAGGCATTGCTGTAAACTTGAACATCCTGACCATAAAACATCATTGGCAAGTATTAGCCATTTCTTTGCAAATGCAAAGCCCTCATTTATCATTGCTCCATAGAAATGATGTTAAAAAGTTAGCACATTCATTGTTTTATGTCCCCTATTTTTTATGACCATTTCTTATTTCACTACAGAAAGAATTGTTATATGAGCTGTTGAACTGCTTCTGCTTTCTTATCTGTCCATTTCCCTGCTTTACTCTGTCCGTACTCTCTTCATTCCTCTTTATTAGATCTGCAAAATGCTGAAAATGCCTGTCTAGTGTGAAAGTTTTTGTCAATTATTTAAGGAGGGAAAAAGCTGTCTAAGACAGAAAGGCTTATGGAATTGTTCTGGTTTCTTTTCCTTATGTACTTAGTCAATATTTGCTGCCCAACCCCACAATTCAAGAGGACTCAGATTTTCTTGAAAACCCTGTAAATCATGGCACAAAGTCTTCTAGCCCAATTAAAACCAGAGGGAAATGAGAACTACTCCAATGGTTAATGAGTGTGCATGGTGGTCTGCATGGACTAGAATGCAATGACATGTTTTAAAAAGTTGGCCTTATTCAGAATTAGATTAATTTCAGCAGGTCCAGATAGAGCACCGTTCACCCTGGCTTTCTGATCTCAGATATTTTCTCAATCCTGATAATAAATAATAATAGTGTTTTATTCTTTGGGATTTAGCAACCATTCTCTTTCAGGTACAGCCTCAGATGTCTAACACAGAAAGATGGTGATGCCTTGGATAACGTGCCTTATCAGCAGAGATTCCTGGGAGGGCATGGGACCAATCTGGCATCTAGGGGCCAAGTTAAGTAGGGTCTGTTGCTAGGAAAGCAATGGAAGAGGAAGAATATAAACCAAAACCAGTAAGTGAACATATGGATGAAGTGCTAAGAGACTGTTTGCAAGCAAACAGTGAGACTCAAAAATCAGAATGTGTGAGAGACTAGAGAACAAAAGTGAGACTCACAGCCAGAGAGTCAGAGAGATCAAATTCTAATACCACATAAAATTTATTTCTTTCCATGTTTTTGTTGGGCTCTTAGTATTCTTGTGTTTAATATCGCTCCATTTAAACTTTATTAAAGTAATTGTTGAAATATGCATATAAAATTTAATGGTAAAAACTGCTAATAATTCTTTGATCTTAAGATAGTTTCTGTTGATAAATTAAATTTCCTTCCTGGGGTGCCTGGGTGGCTCAGTTGGTTAAGCATCTGCTCTTGGTTTCGGGTCAGGTCATGATCTCATGGGTCATGAGATTGAGCCCAGCTTTGGGCTCTAAGCTCAGTGGGGAGTCTGCTTGAGAGCCTCTCCCTCTGCCCCTCCCCCCACTCTTGCATTCTTCCTCTCTCTCTCTCTCTCAAATAAATAAATAAATAATTTAAAAAAATAAGTTTTTTTCTTTCCTGTATCTTAAAATAAATTTTGGGGTTATACTGTATATGTGATTTTGTAGCTGACCATATAAGCATTATCCATAACCTGTTAGTAAATGTATTAATTAGCTATATAAAGGTATATCACATGATTCTGCTTTGATATTTAACAGTTCCCATGTATTTGGAATATTTTTTCTTAAAAATTTTTTTTGCTATAACATATTTGTGTCAGTACTTTATCATGAAAAAATATTGCTAAAATATTTTCCAAAGTACTTGTAATACATTGCAGTGTCCAAAGTAGGCTATTTGATCAGTGCTTTTTGAGGTTTAATGAGCATATGAGTCACCTGGGGATCTTGTTAAAATACAGATCTGATTCAGTCAGGTCTTGGGTGTGGCCTAAGATTCTGAAATTCTACCAAGCTCCCAGGCAATGCTAATGCTACTGGTTCATGGACTGTACTTTTAGCTTCAAAGTAGTAGATCACATGTTCAATAAGTCCTCATCCACTGTGAATATTTTCATTTTTTGAATCTTGGTTATTTTGGTAGTTGAGAAGGAGTGATCACAGAATATTAATTCTCTTTTTCTTTTTATTGCTGGTGAGACTAAACAATTTTGCATTTTTACACTTTCTATTTTGTTGTTAGTCTCTTTACGTCCTTTTGTCATTGCTTAAGCAAGGCCTCTAACAAAGACAAAGTTCATCATTTTATATATTTTAATAAGTTTTATACATACTTGTCATTTGACAACTAGCTTTCATCTCTAGGACCATAAAATGGTAGATGAATAAATTTGCATATAATAATGTTATGGAATTATATTTATCATTTTATTTTAAAGAAAGTTAAAAGATCATGATTTTTGAAATGATTTTCAAAATACATAAATTATAAAAGCTTAACTTTAAATACATGAAGAACTCTTAAAATGAATAAGAAAAATCCAGTAGAAAAGTGAGCAAAATAAATGATCTGTCATCTCAAAGAAAAGGAAACACCTATGGCCAAACATTTTTTTTAAATGCTATTCTTGGGGCGCCTGGGTGGCTCAATCTGTTAAGGGTCCCACTCTTGATTTTGGCTCAGGTCATGATCTCAGGGTTGTGAGATCGAGCCCCGTGTTGGCCCAGCATGGAGCCTGCTTAAGATTCCCTCTCTCCCACTCCCTCTGCCCCGCCCCGCCCCCACCTCCCATGCCCTCTAAATAAATAATAAATAAATAAATAAATAAATAAATAAAAATAAATGCTATCTTTATTAGAATCATAAATTGCCAGTCAAGATCCCAATGAAGTTCACTTTTTAAAAACAAATTTTCAAGATGAAGCCTGACAATGCCAATTGCCCCTTACCCATTATTGAAGCAAGTTTAAATTGGTGTAATTGCTTTGGAAACTAATCTAGAATTCGTGTATCATGTTGAACTTCTATGTATCATACACTCAGCAGTTCCATTCTTGGGTATAAACCCATGAAAACAATTTGTATGTGTAGCAAGTGGCATTTCTAAGAAAGCTAATAATAACAAAAATTCTGGAAAAACACACATGTCCATAGAAAAGAGAAGGGATGTCACAATATGTATAATGGCATATTCTCACAGTGGAATACCCAAAGATATAAAAGAAAGAATCACAGCCACATATAATAATGTGCATAAAGTTTCATGGTATAACATTGTGTAAAAAGGAAAGTAATAAAAGAAATATATTCCATAATATCTTTTACATACAATTTTCAAACAGGAAAAGCTGAATTATTTATTATTTAGGTATATATATTTATATGATAAAAAAAAAGAAAATATATACAATTCAGTACAACTGTTATCTCCGAACAGGAAGATAAAAAGATGGGCAATAAATCAATGTAATTTCTTTGGTGTTATTCTGGTTCCTTACTTGGACACTCTGGTGTGTATTTTAGTTCTTAATGTCAGCTTAAAATCTGATTTTGGATTGGAGACCCTGGATTA
Organism: Callorhinus ursinus; assembly: GCF_003265705.2. NCBI lineage: Eukaryota > Metazoa > Chordata > Mammalia > Carnivora > Otariidae > Callorhinus > Callorhinus ursinus. Next base: position 5,289,825 of record NW_027397093.1, read on the forward strand.
CTAGGTGTAAAACAAACAAACAAACAAACAAACAAAACCAACTCCTCTCCCCAAACTCCTGGACAGGGAAAGGTAAAAAAGATCCCTTCAGGGGCACCTGGGTGGCTCAGTCAGTTAAGCGGCTGCCTTCAGCTCAGGTCATGATCCCAGTGTCCTGGGATGGAGCCCCACATTGGGCTCCTTGCTCAGCGGGGAGCCTGCTTCCCCCTGCCTGCCATTCCCCCCTGCTTGTGCTTGCTCTCTGTCTCTCTCTCTTGTTTTCTCTGTGTCAAATAAATAAATAAATAATCTTAAAAAAGAGATCCCTCCAATCAAAATAAAACACACAAGTTAAATTATCACTCTAAGAGAGATAGTCAACAAAATCAACAAATTAACAGTTGATGAATTCAGTCAAGAAGAAAGTAAAGTAGTATAAGAACCTGAAAACTACTTTAAAATAAGGCACCTTAGTTCCTAGGATTTCCAAAAAGATAAATGAGAATAAACCCTTGATTAAATTGTCTAAGAAATTATGAAACAAAGTAGGCAGAACTAAAACGAAAGCAGTTAGATATAAAATAAAACCTGGATATAAAATTAGAAACATGTTGCTTTAAATGTGAAACAGGAACTCTAATTACAAATAAGCACATTTGTTCAATATTCAGTGAATAGTTAGAGTATGAAAACCCTTAACTTGTTCAGGAGTTGGTTAGAAATACTGAATGATTTTAGGTTTATTAGAAAGAAAACATAGCCATGCATGTATATTGAACATTTAATGACAAAAGATTGTAATATCAAACTCCCTTCTTCCTAAAAATCTATAATTATCTTTTCACATTTATGTTAATTATCTACCTGGAATATATTCTCATGTTTTATGTGAAATATGGATCTAATATTTTAAGAGAATTTTCCACTTAGAAAACCACTGGTCCTGGGCGCCTGGGTGGCTCAGTTGGTTAAGTGACTGCCTTCGGCTCAGGTCATGATCCTGGAGTCCCCTGATCGAATCCTGCATCGGGCTCCCTTCTCAGCAGGGAGTCTGCTTCTCCCTCTGACCCTCCCCCCTCTCATGTGCACGCTCTCTCTCTCTCTCAAATAAATAAATAAAAGAAAAAGAAAAAAAGAAAACCAATGGTCCTAGCATGAAGTCCCAATGGTCCATTTTCCTACTGATTGATGATAGTGACTCTACCATATATCAATTTCTAAATATGCATGAGTCTATTTATAGGCTCCCTACTCTATTCTTTTACTATTTGATTACCCCTAAATAAATAAAATGCTGTATTTATTATTATATCTTTGTAAAAAAGATTTATATATTATAAGGAAAATCATCCTACCTCATTCTTTCTCATAATTGTTTCGCCTAGGCTTAACCCATTGCCCTCATGTTTATAACTGTTTCCAGTTATACATGTAAGTTCTAGCATACATTTTGTTGGATATTCCTGGACCCATTGTGCATTTTATATTATGGTGAATAGAATGCTTAGTGTATTTCCTAATTGATTTTATATATCAATCTTTCATCCACCATCTCTGCTGAAATCTTTTACTATCTCAAACAGTGTATAGATTATTTTATATTTTCTATGTGGTTAACTATGTTGTTGGGAAATAAAGACAGTTGTGGTCCTTTCTTTTCAATTCTTGTACTTTCTTATTGGCAGAGTCTCTAGTACAACAATAGAAGTAGTTATTGTAGACTTTTTGTTATGTTCCTGAATTGTGCAATTTTATCCCTATGCCAAGTTGTTTGCTTCAGAATCTTCATACATACTACTTAGCACATTAGGAAAATTTCCTTCTATTTCCTATTTGCTAAGAGTTTTATTATGAATGTTTATTGAATTTTATCAGATGGATTTTTCTACATGTATTGACATGTTTTTCTCTTATCTATTAATATACATTTTCCTTTCTACATTGCTTTAACTATTGAGTTTGTAATATTGTTCACCATGTTCTTTCTCCCATTCCCTGTAAGAGGTTTATACATCTGTGCCCATTGTCATGTGACTTGCTATTGTTATGCCAGCTGTGGGAAGAACTGTGCTCTTGTCCAGGTAAATGCTTTGGTTACAGCTTCTTGAAGGGGCACACAGTCTGGAGCAAAGCTGCAGCTTGGAGCAGAGCCATGGCTGATCTGCAGTTTACATGAAACAAGAGTTATAAAGAAACTGTGTTCAGTCACCGAGATCGGAGGTGACTAAAACAGCTGACTAAAACAGCATTATTAGATAATGTCTGTTCCATAGTATTTTTACTACCATTATTTTATAAGAATTTTGCAAATTGTTTTGCTTTTTTTCTTATAAATATTCCCAATATTAGAGTTTATCTTTTTTCCCATTGTATGGCAATTTTCACTGTTTCATTTTAAAGTAGGTTGGGGGCGCACCTAGGTGGCTCAGTCAGTTGAACATTGGACTCTTGGTTTCGGCTCAGGTCATGATCTCAGGGTGGTGAGATGGAGCTCAATGTTGGGCTCCCCGCTCAGCAGGGAGTCTTTTTGAGACTCTCTCTTTCCCTCTCCCTCTGCACCCCCCCACTCACATATGCTTGCTCGCTCGCTCTCTCTAAATAAATAAATCTTTAAAAAACAAAGTAGGTTGGGTTGTATTATTTCTATGAATTTTAATATATTTTATTTTTTTTACTATAAGGTCAAGTTTTACACAATTTCCATGTGCATTTTAAAAGATATTTTTTCCATTTTTAGAGAGCATACTAATTACTTGTGTATGTATTCACTCATATATACATATATATTAAAACTGCCTTACTTCTTATATCATTTCAGATCTCTGTTTTAGTTACTTATTTATCTCTCAGGTGTTGCAGTGAAGAATAAAAGTTTACAACAATCAAATATTCATTGTACACCTTTACAAAGGGCTGTATCATTTTTAATATGAAATAGCTCTAATGGATTTTTTTTTGCCTTTATTTTGATATCATGACTATCCCTTGCTTTTCATTTGCAAGGACTTGCTCTGTCTTTGTTCGTTTTTTAATAATACATTTGTGATACTATCTTTTTTCAGGTATCTTTTGTTTAAGATTATTTTTGTATGTTTTTAAACTATCTGCATTTCTTTCACTTTTAAAAGTCTTATTTGGGGACACCTGGGTGGCTCATTCTGTTAAGCATCTGCCTTTGGCTCAGGTCATGATCCTCGGGTCCTGGGATCAAGTCCCACATCGTTGGGCTCCCTGCTCAGTGGGGAGCCTGCTTCTCCCTCTGCCACTCCCCTTGCTTGTGCTTACTCTCTCTTTCTCTCTCTGACAAATAAATAAATAATTTTAAAAAATAAATAAAAGTCTTTTGATTTATAGGCATGAAAATATGTTTGATCTTTATTTCTAGCATTTTCATTTGTTTATTTTTTACACATGCATTCCATCATACTTTGTTGTGTCATATGAGTTTCTTTTGTTTGTTTGTTTGTTTGTTTGTTTGTATATATGTATTTTCCTTCTCAGTATTTAAAACACTTATATCCCGGCTTTTCTACTTATAGCTGTAACTTTCATAAATAAATAGATCGATAAATAGATGTAGTATATATATATGTATATCTTTTTAACCTTTGTTTATTGTTAACTTTAGTCAATGTAAAATTACTGCTAATTTCAGTTTATAAAAATATAAAATCAGTCTTCTTAGTTTTTCAATATTCTTTCTTCCAAAATGCTCATCTTGCCTGGTTATATTTCTATAATCATAATTTTTTCTGCTAGCTTTGAATTACATTCATTTGAATAATATATTTAAACTGGTCTTTGATTTATCACATTTAGACTATATTATGTGAAATACTATGAAAGGTGAGAACTATGCCTTCACACTTCCTTCATATTTCTTACTCATTTAAAATTATATTTTTACATTATCAAGGCTCATTAAATTTATATTCTATTTAATCCTAAAAATTCTGAGTTTTCTAGCCTTACTTTTAAATTTCTATTCATATGGTTCACACCAACTAATGCTTTGTTATTGTTTTTTTTTGTTTTGTCCCTGGTAATAGCAGCTTCTCTACTTCTAAATTTTAAAATTTATCTTATCTCTTGGCTAGAAGAATTTATGTGGTGAATATGGAGATGATCATATGTTTTTTGCTCCTTTAGTGTTTCATATGTTAAATTATATTGATTACTGAATGTTTAACAAAACCTCCCATTCTTGACCTGGGAAAAGCTATGTGATTATTGCATATTGCATTTTTTATATATTGCGGATACAAATAACTAACAGTTTATTAAATATTTTTTGTTTGTCCATGAGGGATATTTTTATGGTACCTTTTCCTCCCTGGTTTTGGGATCATGGAATTTCTTGCCTCATAAAATGAGGTGGGAAATGTAGTAAATGGAACAATGTTTTCCCCAAAGATGCTCATGTCCTAGCCCCTGGAACCTGTAAATGTGTTATCTTGCATGGCAAAAAGCACTTTGTAGATGTGAATAAATTAAGGATCTTGAGATGGAGATTTTCTTGGATTATCTGGATGGGCCTACTGTAATCATAAATTTCCTTATAAGAAAGAAACAGGTGGGTCAGAGTCAAAGAAGATTTTAAAGAAGAATCTTAAAGTCAGCAAGGGGTAAATTGTGCCCCAACAATTTGAATGACAGTGGATTTCTCTACAGAAACCATGGATGCCAGAAGAAAGTGGCCATCTCATGTGATTTTAAATGTATGTAGAGACTATATCTGGCAACTGTAAATGGGGAGGATAAATGGACTAAAGGGAGGTGATATTTCAATATTTCACTCAGACTAGTAAAATCACACCAGTAGCCTGTGATTAGGTATGTATGTAATGTAAAACCTTTCATAGCTATTTAAAAAGATATACAAAAAGATACAATAAAAAAGGACTCTAGGTAAATAAAAGTGGAAATTTAAAAATATTCAATTAAGCCACAAGGAAGTAGGGAAAATAAAACAGAAAAACAAATAAACAGAGAGAACACAAAATCAAAAGGCAGAGGTAAGCCTTAACCTACCAATAATTAACATATCATACATTATTGATACATGATTTAAATGTGGCACCTAAAAGGTAGAGACTAGCACAGTGGATTAAAAATCATGGCCCACCTCTCTGCTGTTTATAAGAAACTAATTTCAAAAATACTAATATAGGAACGCCGGGGTGACTCAGTTGGTTAAGCGACTGCCTTCGGCTCAGGTCATGATCCCAGGCTCCTGGGATCAAGGCCCATGTTAGACTCCCTGCTTGGCTGCGGACCTGCTTCTCCCTCTCCCTCTGCTGTTTCCACGGCTACTGCTCTCCTGCTCCCTCGTTCTGTCAAATAAATAAATAAATAAATAACATCTTTAAAAAATTAAAAAATACTGATATAGTCAGGTTGAAAATAAAATAATGGAAAATAATATTATGCCAACATTAATCAAAAGAATGCAGGACTGGTTATATTAACATCAGATAAATATGACTTCAGAGCAAAAATATATTGCCAGGGGCAGAGGGGACATTACATAATATAACCTTAAATGTGTACACACCAATCAACAGGTTACAAAGTATGTAACAATATGTCTTAGTAATTGATAGAACAACTAGACAGAAAATTAGCGAAGGTAAAGAATTCAACAACACCAACAGTCAAAAGAATATGGTCAATATTTACAGAAAATTCTGCCTAACAACGTGGAATACATATTTTTTAAAAAATATTTTATTTATTTATTTATTTGAGAGAGAGAATGAGATAGAGAGAGCATGAGAGGGGGGAGGGTCATCATGTACTCATGGAACATATGCCAAAATAGACTATATCTTGGGCCATAAAAAACCCTCAAGAAATATAAAAGAATTGTACTTGCTAATAATTATGAAATCAAACCAGAGATTAATAACAGAAAGATAACAGGAAAATTACCAAACACTTGGAAACTAAACACCGATGTCTAAATAGCTCACAGCTGTGTCAAAAGTTCAGAAATAGCAGAAGTAAAACCAGTGGATCACTGAAGTAGTAATTAGTAAAAGTTTATGTGCACACAGCCAGAAGACGGTTTGCAAACAAGGAGTGCTCAAACCAAACCATGGAAGGAGATCCAAGGGTGTATTTTTATAAGCAACTTAGTAGGAGGAGGTAGTGATTGTTTATTCTTCACAGTGATTGACTATAATATTAGAATTTTCTAAAAAGACAGGGAATTTGTTAGTGGTTACCTCATATCAAATTTGAGAAACAGTTTAAATTTTGCTTGTAATTTCCAGAGGCATAAGCAAGAAATGACCCAGGTTAAGTTAATCTTGCAAAATAAGCTAAATTAAGCTTTGCATGCATGACTAAACTGGTTTTGCCTGCTCAGGGAATTTTTTTTTTCTTTAAATTTTTTTATTGTTATGTTAATCACCATACATTACATCATTAGTTTTTGATGTAGTGTTCCATGATTCATTGTTTGTGCGTAACACCCAGTGCTCCACGCAGAATGTGCCCTCTTTAATACCCATCACCAGGGTAACCCATCCCCCCACCCCCCTCCCCTCTAGAACCCTCAGTTTGTTTTTCAGAGTCCATCATCTCTCATGGTTCATCTCCCCCTCCTATTTACTCCCCTTCATTCTTCCCCTCCTGCTATCTTCTTCTTCTTTTTTTTCTCTTCTTAACATATATTGCATTATTTGTTTCAGAGGTACAGATCTGTGATTCAACAGTCTTGCACAATTCACAGCGCTCACCATGCCTGCTCAGGGAATTTTTAAGGCCAGTCTCTGTTTTTTATTTTAACAGGTGAAATATAAAGGGAATTAAGAAATATATTGAACTGAATGAAAATGAAAATACAACATAAAAAATGCCTTGTATGGAGGGGCGCCTGGGTGGCTTAGTCGTTAAGCATCTGCCTTTGCATCAGGTCATGATCCCAGGGTCGTGGGATCAAGCCCCACGTCAGGTTGGCTCCCTGCTCAGCGGGAAGCCCGCTTCTCCCTCTCCTACTCCCCCTGCTTGTGTTCCCTCTCTCACTGTGTCTGTCAAATAAATAAATAAAATCTTAAAAAAAAAAGTTTAAAAAAATGCCTTGTATGGAGCTAAGTAAGTGATAGAAGGGAAATTTATAACACTAACTGTGTATATTAAAAAAATAAAAGGTCAATATCAGTAATCTAAGTTCTTACCAAAAGACTATGGAAAATAAAGAGCAAAATAAACCCAGAGAAAGCGGAAGGAAGGAAATAAAGTTAAATAGGAACATAAATAAATAAAATCAAAACATAAACAATAGAGAAAAGTAGGGAAACAAAGAACTGGTGCTTTGAATAGATCGATAAAATTGCCAAAGAGAAACTGACCGTGAAAAAAGTCACAAATAATGAATATTAGGTAAGATACAAAGGTTATCCTAATAGACCCTGCAGACACAAAGAGGATAAGAAGAGAATGCTCTGAATAATTCTACACCCATAAATTTTACAACTTAGATGAAATGGACCAATTCCTTGAGAACACAAACTACCATAATTCTTTTTTTTTTTTTTTAACTAGGCTCCACTCCACTCTCAGCATGGAACCCAATGAAGGGCTTGAACTAATGACCTTGAGATCAAGACCTTAGCTGAGATCAAGAATAGGATGCTTAAGTGACTGAGCCACCCATGCACCCCTACCATAATTCTTTGTTCACAGAAGTAATAAACAATTTGAATAGTCATATAATTATTAAGGAAATTGAATAATAATTACCTTATAAAAAGTTTCCAGGTGCATATGTTTTTATTGGAGAATTCTTCATTTAAAGAAGAATTAAAGCCAATTTTACAAAATATATTTCAGAAAATAAAAAAAGAGGCAAGATTTCCAATTCACTTTATGAAACTAATAATATACTAATACCAAAAGCAAACAGACATAAGAAAAAAAACCCACTATAGATGTATGAATATAGATGCAAAAATACTTAATAAAACTTTAGCAAGTAGATTTTACAATATACAATTTATACAATATACACCAAATAAATATAACTCAATGGGTTTTAGTTTAGGGATGCAAAACTGGTTCGATACTCAAAAATTAATCAATGAACTCATCATATTAACAGGCTAGAGAAGAAAAATTACACAATCGTATCAGTCAATGTGGATTCAGCATTTGACAAAAATTTGGCACACGTTCAAGATAAAAAAATCACAGAAAAATGGAAATACATGATGACATCCTCAGCTTGATAAAAATCATGTTAAAAATCTATAGCTGATGTTATATTTAATGGCAAAAGACTTAGTCCTGCCCCTTGAGATTGCTAAAAAGGCAAGAGTGTCTGCTCTCACCAGTTTTTGCTTTGTAGGGATGGTAGTTCTAGTCAGTGCAATAAGAAATAAAAGAAAAGAAAAAGGAAAATTAAAAATCATGTAGTTTGGCAAGGAAGAAATAAATCCATCCTTATTGTAAATGACATGATGGTCTATGCAAAAAAATCCCAAGGAACCTGCAAACAAACCTAGAAACTTGTGAGCTCAGCAAGATTATAGGACACAATATACAAAAATCAATTATCTTTCTAAATATTAGCAATGAGCATATAGACACTGAAATTAAAAAAGAATACCATTTACAATTACTCAATAAATGAAATAGTTTGCTATAAATCTAACAAAATATTTACCTAATTGGCATGCTGAGAACTACAAAATACTAATGAAAGAAATTAAAGGAGATCTAAATAAATGAAGAGATGTACCATGTTCATTGGTTGGAATACTCAACACAGTAAAGATGCCAATTCTCCTCAAATTGATATAGGTTTAATAAATTTCTTATCAAAATCCCAACAAGATTTTTTCTTTATATAAAAAATCATTATACTAACTTTTACCTAGAAAGGCAAAGGAAATAGAATAAAATGGGATGAATGAGTCTACATAATATCAAGTCTTATTATATAGATATAGCAATCAAGACCCTGGAGTATTAGCTGAGAGATCGACACTTAAAACAATGGGAGGTAACAGAGGACCCAGTAATAGAAATACACAGATTTGCCGAACTGATTTTGACAAAGGTGCAAAAGGGATTCAGTGGAGGAAAGATAGATTTTTTTCAGCAAATAGTGTTGGAGCAATTGGACGTCCATAGGCAAAAAATTTAACTTCAATTTAAAACTCACACTTTACATAGAAATTAACTCAAAATAAATCACAGGATTAAATGTACAATGTAAAAATATAAAAGTTTTAGAAAACAGTATAAATAAAATCCTTCAGAGTCTAGGGATATGTCAATTGTTCTTAAAATTGCCCCACCCAAAATTGACCCCAAAAATATGATCTGTAAGAGAAATTGATAAGTTACACTTCATCAAAATTAAAACTTTTGCTTTGTGAAAATTGTTTTAAGATTTTATTCATTTATTTGACAGAGACACAGCGAGAGAGGGAACACAAGCAGAGGGAGAGGGAGAGGCAGAGGGAGAAGCAGGCTCTCCGCTGAGCAGGGAGCCTGATGTGGCGCTCAGTCCCAGGACCCTGGGATCATGACCCGAGATGAAGGCAGATGCTTAACGAACTGAGCCACCCAGGTGCCCCAAGATTTTCTTAATAGTATGGAAAGATAAGCTAGAGAGTGAGAGGAAATATCGGTAAACCACTTATCTGACTCATCACTAGTATCTAGAATATAGAAAGAACTCTCAAAACTGAACATTAAAAAAAACCCAAACCAAAAAAAAAAAAAAATCCCCAAACAATCTAATTAGTAAATGGGTAAAAAAACAAACCAAAACAGGAAATTCACTGAAGATGAGGAACACGGTATTAAAAGGAGAACACTAAAAGATGTTTAACATCATTAGGCATTAGATAAATGCAAACTAAAACCACAAAGTGATATCCCTACATACCTGTCTGGATAGCTAAATTAAAGGATAGTGACAACTAACTAGAATTTAAATGAAAATTTGAAAAAAAAATAGTGATGACATCAAATGCTGGTTATGATGTGAAGAAACTGGATGATTCCAGTATTGCTGGTAGAAACGTGAAACAGCTGAGCCACTCTGCAAAACAGTTTGGCAGTTTCTTAAAAAAAATGAAACATAGAACTACTCTGTGACCAAGCTCTTTCACTTTTGCTCCTGGCCATTCATATTAGCGAAATAAAAACTTATATATACATAAAAGCTTGTACACAAATGTTTACAACAACTTTATTCGTAATAGTCAAAACTTGGAAACAAGCCAGATGCCCTTCAATGAGTGAATGATTAAACTGTGATACATCCATACCATGGCCTACCTCTGAGCAAGAAAAGAGAATGAATTTTTGATATACAGTCCAACCTGGATGGATCTCAGAAGAATTCTACCAAGCAGGAAAATTTTATCAAAGGTTACATACTGCAAGATTCCATTTATGTAGCATTTTTAAAGTGACAAAATTACAGAAATGGAGAACACTTTGGAGGCTGCTAGTCTTTAAGGCAGGGATTCAGGTATAAGAGAAGTGGGTATAGCTTTAAAAGGGCAACACTAGGAAAACTTTCGGTTGATGCAAGTGTTTTGTGTTCTGACTGTATCAATGTCACTATACTGGTTGTATTGTATTGTAATTTTGCAAGATTTTACTATTGGGGAAACTGAATAAAGGGTATATGAATCTCTCTATTTTTCTCCCAACTTCATGTGAATCTTCAGTTGTCTCAAAAGAGAAAGCTTAATTAATAAACTATAATAGATGATACGAATATTTGTGCTATAAATTTGGAAAATTAGATGAAATTTTCCTAGACAAACACCTCTCATCTAATTCATTCAAAACTAAATATAAAATTTTAAGTATCTTCTATGTTTAAAAACTAGAATTTTAATAAAAATAGTTTCATAAATAGTTCCCTTCCCATTTGGCCTCAAGGATAAATTCTTCCAAACTTTTAAGCAATGTATATTCATTAATCTTACGTAAACTCCAGAGAGAAGAAAAGAGGAAACACTTCCTGTATTTGTTTCCTAATGTGCCATAACAAATTAAAACAACCCAAATCTATTCTCAGAGCTATGGGAGTTGTAAGTCTAAAGTCAGGGTGTCAGCAGGGCCACCTTCCTCCTGAGGGCTCCACCTGGGAATCCCACTTTTCTTCTTCGAGCTTTTGGCTCCTGGTGTTGCTTAGCTTTTAGCGGGACAACTCCAGTCTCTCCATCTTCAAAAGCCTTCTCCCCTGCTTCTGTGTCTCAAATCTTCCCTGCCTTTCTCTTGTAAGGACAACTCTTACTGAAGTTAGGGCCTGCATTAAATCCAGGACGATTTCATGCCAAGATCATTAACTTAGTTACAATGGCAAAGACCTTTTCTCCAAATAAGGTCACATTCCCAGGTTCCAGAAATTAAGACATGGACATATCTTACTGGGGCCATTATTCAACCCACTACACTTCCCAACATATTTGATGAAGCCCGAAGTACTTTAATATTAATACTTGACAAGGACATTATAAGAAACTTATAGGTCAATTTCTCATAAATGTGGGTAAAAATTTTCCAAAGACAAGATTAGGAAATCAAATCCAGCATGGCTTAGAAAGGATATCACATGAGACTGTTTCTTCCAGAAAGGCAGCATATTTTTAAAAAATCAATCATAACATTTGCTACAATAACAAAATAAAATAGAGCATATAGGGGCGCCTGGGTGGCTCAGTTGGTTAAGCGACTGCCTTCGGCTCAGGTCATGATCCTGGAGTCCCGGGATCGAGTCCCACATCGGGCTCCCTGCTCAGCAGGGAGTCTGCTTCTCCCTCTGACCTTTCCGCCTCTCATGTGTTCTCTCTCTCTCTTTCATTCTCGTTCTCTCAAATAATAAATAAAATCTAAAAAAAAAAAATAGAGCATATAACAAAATAAAATAGAAAGAGCATATGATCATTATAAAGTGTCTTTATTATAGAAATTCTTTGTATCTAGGAATAGAGGGGAAATGCCTTGATATAATAAAAAAAGATTTCCAAATAAAATTTTGAAAGCTTTTCCTCTGCTGTCACAACATCTGTCAGCAATGTAGTATAGTTCTTGCTAGTGTCATAAAACAGGAAGCAAATGGTAAAGGGCATGAAAAGGGAGAAATAAAACTGTCATTATTTGCAGATGACATGAATGTGAATGAACAAAATTCAAAAGAATCTACGCTTAGGACACAGGACTTATTAAGTGAATTCACAAGGTAGCTAGATAAAAGGTCAATATAAGAAATCAATTTTATTTCAATTTATTAGTAATCAACACCTAGAAAATTAAAGGAATGGTGTCACTTAAAAATAGCCTTAAACTCAAGTAGCCAGGAAAAAAAAATCTAACAAAATATTTATTCCGGTTTTGAAGATTATATGTGCAGTACAAATTTCTGACAAAGCTCTCTTATCCAAAATATATGAAGAATGCATGCAAATAAAGTTTAAAAAGATAATTAGTCAATGGAGAAAAGAGGCAAAAGATATAGAGATATTTCACAAAATGTCTATTGAAGTAGTCGATAAACATATAGAAGTGCACACAACCTCATTAGTTATCATAGAAATACAAAGGAATGCCACAATGGTACAATGTCTAAAATAAAGTGACTAACACCAAGTATTGGTGAGGATTTGGAACATCAGTAATTGTCAACAGAAATATAATTGTGGTGTGTAATTTTGTTCAATCACTTCAAACCATGCTTGACAATATCTACAAAGGTGTACATATATGTACACCTATGATTCAGCATTTCCACTCTGAAGGATTTTGTGTGACTGTAATGCAGAACGTTTCCCAAAACACATGTACGATGATGTTCATAGTGGCATTATTTGTAGTAACAGAAATTGGCAATCATAGAACAGATAAATAATTTATGACACATTCCTACAAGGAATATTATTTCACAATGAGGAGGATCTAAAAACTTAAGTTTAAGCAAAAGAGTGTTGGTGAAAAGGAATGCCCACTGTAAGATCTCATTTACATGACCTTCAAAAACTAATCAATGGTGTCAGATGTTCTTAAGAATTCCCACAGAAGAGAGATGGTGACTGGGAGAGCCAGGGATGTTTTGGAGGGGCGCTTTCTTTTTCATCTTAGGTCCAGTTACATAAAGCCATTAAAGAATTTCTGTACTTAATATGCATTATTAAATGCTTACAAAATAAAGTAATAGGACACTAGAGAGAATGCCAGTTTCCATTGTCTAAAAATTTTGTTTTAATCTTCATATTTGAGAAAAATATACATTCTGATAATAAAGAACATTTTAAGCATGTGAGAGAAATTATACTTTCCAAGAAGTTATGATGGAATAATTGGCTCATTGGGAGAGTATAATTTTATTGTTCTAACCTTAAATCATACATTAAAATAAATCGCAGATGCCTTAAGGGGATAAACAGGAAGAGTTAACCATGTAAGAACTGGAAGAAAAAGAGCAGACATTGTTATTATTTTCAGGTGATAGAAGAATTTCTGAGCATAAAAGAAAAAACAGGCTCATTAAAGTGAAGAATATACAGATCTGACTGTATTTAATATAAATATTTTGAATGGTTAATGAATTAGAATATATATCAAATGAAAAGTTGAATACTGAATAGTTTATAGATGAGGTATGAGATTAACAACCTTTATATTAATAGTTCTTCCAAGTCAATTGGAAATTAGTCATAAAGCAATGATTAAATAGCTAAAGAGATACTATGAGAAAAGTCTCCCCAAGGAAAAAATAAAAATACTAATCGTGTAATAGACATATGAGTAAGTGTTCACTTTTCTGCAAATCAAATAAATGCAAATTAATGCAACATGCCGCTAATAAGCTATCAAAGTGCAAAACAGAGAGAGAGAGAAGAAAGAAGAAAATAGTTGAAAATAACATGGTCAGTATCATCAGTAGTAGGAGAAAAGGAATATCTCACATGAATTAGGTAGGATTTTTTTTTCCTTTTTCTCACTTTAACCTTTTTACTGTAAAATGAAACATGTTCAGAAAAACATCAAATGACTTACTTACTGGAATATTAGGAAGCAAACACCCTTGCACCCACCGCCCAGGCCTAGCAGTCGGGAAAAGAAATTCTGTCTTTTGACCTCTCGCAGCCTCCCGCTCAGTCCCTTGAAAAGAATTCACAATTCTGACTTTCATGGTCAACAATGTTACGTTGCCCGGGTGCCTCTTGTTGACTTCGAAGGGTCTTTTAGTCCACAGACTCGTCTTGCCCCATCTCTTTCTTTCCTTTGCACTTTGCCTGTCAACAACGCTGGCCTTTTGACCTGTGGTGTCCTGGATACTCTGGGCTGCTTCCGCATCAGAACTGCATCCTCAGCTGGTGAGACTAGAGGAAGGATCAAAAGTCTGGATGTCTTTGTGATATTAGCACCTCAGTGCCTAGTCAAAGCCTTGATCCATTGATTTTTTTGGGAGGTTGCTACTTGGTGATGTTCAACTTTTATAACTGCTCTGTCATTTATGAGTTAGAATTATTTTTATGAAAAGGCACTTTTCTTTATCTACTACTATTTGATTATCCAATGGTATAATTCATATAGGAAAGGCAGGAAAAAGTGCTATTTTCTTTTATTTTCATCTTTTAGAAAAAGGATTTATTTCCAACCATCTTCTTAGGGGGATTTATTAGCTTTTGTTTTAACATTTTTAAATATTTTATTTACTTATTTTAGAGAGAGAGAGAGAACAAGTTGGGGGGGCAGAGGGAGAGGGAGAAGCAGACTCCCTGCTAAGCAGAGAGCCCAGCTTGGGGCTTGATCCCCAGAGACCCTGGGATCATGACCTGAGCTAAAGGCAGACGCTTAACTGACTGAGCCACCCAGGCATCCCATTATTTTAATATTTTTATGAGTTTACTGACTCAAACACATTTGGTAGGTTTATATAAATCAAAATTACTTTCTTCCTGAAGCTTAAATTATCCCATTTTTGGCCAGTCAAAGCCTCTTCTAATTAGCTCTTGACATTTTTTGTTTTTGAGAGTTTCTCTGTTATGTCAAGATGTACATTTCCTGCTTCAGACATGGAGTCAGCTATTTCTCTCAGATGCCCTGGTTTGTTTGTTTTTTAAATGGCACGTGGTATTCCAAGATCATAATCTGGACTGTAGAGTTAACTCATCATTTCTGCATTGTTGATCAGTGTTTCTAGTCCTCTTCTGTTGACAGAGCAATGAATTATATGTGCTGAAAAACACAGAAACACACGTAGTACCCATGGGTTCATACTGATATTTCAAATTCAAATTCAGGATTAGAAAGGATTTTTTTCTAAGATTTTATTTATTTATTTGACAGAGAGAGACACAGCGAGAGAGGGAACACAAACAGGGGGAGTGGGAGAGAGAGAAGCAGGCCTCCTGCGGAGCAGGGAGCCCGATGCGGGGCTCGATCCCAGGACCCTGGGATCATAACCTGAGCCGAAGGCAGACGCTTAACGAATGAGCCACCCAGGCGCCCCGGGATTACAGAGTTTTTAATGCAGCTCCTTTAGTATTTTATCTATGTCTCCTTCTGAGTGTTCTGGTTCTTAAGGATACAATGAATGAGAGACAGAATATCCCATAATTACACATTTACTTTATGCCCATTTACACATACAACCATCTCAAAATAACATTGCTAATTCCACCACCACCAATATACCAAAAAGAGATAACATTTATTTTGCATATACTTTCTCCGTTCTCCCCATTTTTATACTTGTATAGTATCTATGTTGTCTGAACATGACAAGATGTACTCTCTTTTTAATTCTAATTTATTCTTAATTCCATCAGTAACTATGTTTAATGATAATCACTAGTTCTTATGAATGTTTTCTTAAGTTATTTTGTTTGCCTAAACTCCTTATCTAGTAGATTCTTCAGGAAGTTCTCATAGGAATAATATTGCCAAGCATGTGGGCTTTATTAATAATAATTTTTTGGATGTAGTTTTTAGACTGAATATCACATTTGCTGTATATAAAATAACTTGCTTTAAATTTTCTTTCCTTGACTATAGAAATATGTTACTTTGTTTTCTTCATGTTGTCCGTGTGTTGTTTTGAAACATAAGATGATAATGAAATGTCCTTTCTCTTGTAAATATCTTGAATTTTTTTCCCCTACGTGACAAATAATACCCCCTTTCCTTAATAAAGCCCAGAAACTTCACAAGAATACAGTTGGTCGTGTTCATCCCAGGTTGGTACTATCAACATATAGTGGGCTCTTTAATACAGAGTTTCAAATCTTTTTAATTTCAGGAAAGTTTTTCTGAGTTACAGTTTTTAGTATTTGTTTTATTTCCTTCATTTGGTTTTATTCTTCAGGTACCCCTATTATTTATAGGCTGGATGTTGTATGTTATTTGCAACTCACTCTCAATATTTTTGTTTATTTCCTTTTGGTATTTAAAATTTCATCCTTTTCACCTATTTCTCTTAAGACATTCACTGTTGTGAGTGGCGGAGCAAGATGGCAGAGGAGTAGGAGACCTGGACTTCGTCTGGTCTCAGGAATTCAGCTGAATAAGGATCAAACCATTCTGAACACCTACGAACTCAACAGGAGATCGAAGAGGAGAGTAGCAACAACTCTCTGAACAGAGAGGCGACCACTTACTAGAAGGTAGGATGTGCGGAGAAGTGAACCCCAGGTGATATTCGGGAGGATAGACGGCGGGGGAGGGGGCCTCTGTCGGCCGCTTCTGGCAAGTGCTAGAGCCGCGGAGCACAAAATCGGAACTTTTAGAAGTTGGCTCGGCGGAGGGACGTCACGGCAGTGGCTAAGCGGGGGGTGGAACCCTCATGGGACAGTGTGGTCTCAGGACCCTCGGGGTCACAGAAAGACCGGGGGTGCCGGAGTGCGGCAGAGCTCCCAGGGATCGGAGCGGGGAAGCCGGCTGCAGAGACAGAGCCGAGGCGCGGGCTCTCAGCTCAGGGTTGCCATAAACTGTGATCCGCGGCCCAGTCGGGCCACTGTTCCTCCAGCAGGGACCCAACAAGTGGCAGAGCTGGGGAGACTCCCCTTCCTCCCCCAGGAGGAGTGGTGCGGGAGCGCACAGGGTGCCAGAGATAGAAACGTTCGGTCACAGGCCGGGTGAGCACGGAGTGCGGCCGGAGACCGGGGAGACGGGAGTGACTGCTTTTCTCTGGGGGCGCCCTGAGGAGCGGGGCCCCGAGTTCTCAGCTCCTCCGGGTGGAGATTGGGAGGCCACCATTTTCTCCCTGGTCCTCCAAAGCTGTACCAGACCTTGCAGGGAAGAAAAGCTCCTGAGAGCAAACCCGAGCAGCTTGCTTAGCCTGGACCAACAAGGGCGGGGCAATTCCGCCCCCGACAAAGACATTTGGGAACCAGGGCAACAGGCCCCTCCCCCAGAAGATCAGCACGAACAGCCAGCAAGCCAAGACCAAGTTTACCGCAAGGAGAACGGGAGAACTCCAGCGCTAGGGGAATACTGCACATAGAATTCATGGCTTTTTTTTTTACCATGATTCATTAGTTTTTGAAAGTTAATTTTTTAACTATTTTTTTAATTTTTCTTTTTCCCTTTTTCAACCAACATCTTATCAATCCCTTTTTTTAAAAAAACATTTTTTATTTTTCATTTTTAGATTCATATTTTATCCCTTCATAGTAGTTACCCTTATTTTTGGCATATATATATAAGTTGTTCTCTCTTTAAAATTTTGGGGTACAGTTTCTTCTAACAGATCAAACTATACCCTAAATCACTAGTGTATGGCTTTGTTCTAGTCTCCTGCCTGATCACATTCTCTCCCTTTTTTTTTAATCTTCTTTCTTTTTTCAAACAACTCCTTATCTTATCAATATATTTTATAAAATCTTTTATAAATTTCATCTTTACAATCATCTTCCATCCCTTCATTGTATCAGCCCTTATTATGTACATATATAAGTCTTCCTTTAAAATTTTAGGAGGCACTTTTTTCTAACAGACCAAAATCTAGTGTGTGACACTGCTCTATGCACTAGCCTGATCACATTTGATCAGATTCTGTTTTTTTTTTTGTATTTTTTTCTTTTTGTTTTTATCTTTTTCTTTTTTTTTCTCTTTCTTTCTTTTTTCTTTCTTTCCCTTTCTTGTTCCCTGGTTTCAGGTCTTATCTGATTTGTATAGAGTATATTTGCTGGGGACGTTGTTAACCTGTAAGCATTTTGTTCTCTCATTCATCGATTCTCCTCTGGACAAAATGACAAGACGAAATATTTCCCCTCAGAAAAAGAACAAGAGGTAGTACCGTCAGCCAGGGACCTACTCAATATGGACATTAGTACGATGTCGGACCAGAGTTCAGAATCATGACTTTAAAGATACTAGCTGGGCTTGAAAAAAGCGTGGAAGTTATTAGAGAAACCCTTTCTGGGGAAATAAAAGAACTAAAATCTAACCAAGTTGAAATCAAAAAGGCTATTAATGAGGTGCAATCAAAAATGGGGGCACTAACTGCTAGGATAAACGAGGCAGAAGAGAGAATCAACGATATGGAAGACAAAAAGATGGAAAATAAAGAGGCTGAGAAAAAGAGAGAGAAACAACTAGAGGATCACGAGGGCAGAATTCGAAAGATAAGCAATACAATAAGACGAAACAATATTAGAATAATTGGGATCCCAGAAGAGGAAGAAAGAGAGAGAGGGGCAGAAGGTATATTGGAGCAAATAATAGCAGAGAACTTCCCTAATGTGAGGAAGGAAACAGGAATCAAAATCCAGGAGGTACAGAGAACCCCTCTCAAAATCAATAATAATAGGTCAACACCCCGACATCAAATAGTAAAACTTACGAGTCTCAGAGACAAAGAGAAAATCCTGAAAGCAGCTCGGGAGAAGAGATATGTAACCTACAATGGTAGAAATATTAGATTGGCAACAGACCTATCGACAGAGATGTGGCAGGCCAGAAAGGACTGGCAAGATATCCTCAGAGCACTAAACGAGAAAAATATGCAGCCAAGAATACGATATCCAGCTAGACTGTTACTGAAAATAGAAGGAGAGATAAAAAGCTTCCAGGACAAACAAAAACTAAAGGAATTTGCAAACACAAAAGAGGCCTCCAAGAAATATTGAAAGGGGTCCTCTAAGCAAAGAGAGAGCCTAAAAGCAGCATAGATCAGAAAGGAACACAGACAATATACAGTAACAGTCACCTTACAGGCAATACAATAGCACTAAATTCATACCTTTCAATAGTTATCCTGAATGTAAATGGACTAAATGCCCCAATCAAAAGACACAGGCTATCAGATTGGATTAAAAACAAGACCCATCCATATGCTGTCTACAAGAGACTCATTTTAGACCCAAAGACACTCCCAGAGTGAAAGTGAGGGTGTGGAAAACCATTTACCATGCTAATGGACACCAAAAGAAAGCTGGGGTGGCAATCCTTATATCAGACAAATTAGAATTTAAAACAAAGACTTTAATAAGAGATGAAGAAGGACACTATATCCTACTTAAAGGGTCTATCCAACAAGAAGATCTAACAATTGTATATATCTATGCCCCTAACGTGGGAGCAGCCAATTATATAAGGCAATTAATAACAAAAGCAAAGAAACACATTGATAACAATACAATAATAGTGGGGGACTTTAACACCCCCCTGACTAAAATGGACAGATCTTCTAAGAAAAAGATCAACAAGGAAATAAAGACTTTAAATGACACACTGGACCAAATGGACTTCACAGACATATTCAGAACATTCCATCCCAAAGCAACAGCCTACACATTCTTCTCTAGTGCCCATGGAACATTCTCAAGAATTGATCACATCCTAGGTCACAAATCAGGTGTCAGCCGGTACCAAAAGATTGGGATCATTCCCTGTATATTTTCAGACCACAATACTTTGAAACTAGAACTCAATCACAAGAGGAAAGTCAGAAAGAACTCAAATACATGGAGGCTAAAGAGCATCCTACTACAGAATGAATGGGTCAACCAGGAAATTAAAGAATTAAAAAAATTCATGGAAACCATGAAAATGAAAACACAACTGTTCAAAATCTTTGGGATACAGCAAAGGAAGGCCTGAGAGGAAAGTATATAGCAATACAAGCCTTTCTCAAGAAACAAGAAAGGTCTCAAATACACAACCTAACCCTACACCTAAAGGAGCTGGAGAAAGAACAGCAAATAAAGCCTAAACCCAGCAGGAGAAGAGAAATCATAAAGATCAGAGCAGAAATCAATGAACTAGAAACCAAAAGAACAGTAGAACAGATCCACTAAACTAGGAGCTGGTTCTTTGAAAGAATTAACAAGACTAATAAACCCCTGGCCAGACGTATCAAAAAGAAAAGAGAAATGACCCAAATCAACAAAATCATGAATGAAAGAGGAGAGATCACAACCAACACCAAAGAAATACAAACAATTATAAGAACATATTATGAGCAACTATATGCCAGCAAATTAGATAACCTGGAAGAAATGGGTGCTTTCCTAGAGATGTATCAACTACCAAAATTGAACCAGGAAGAAACAGAAAATCTGAACCGACCTATACCCTAAGGAAATTGAAGCAGTCATCAAAAACTTCCCAACAAACAGAAGCCAAGGGCCAGATGGCTTCCCAGGGGAATTCTATCAGACATTTAAAGAAGAATTAATACCTATTCTCCTGAAACTGTTCCAAAAAATAGAAAAGGAAGGAAAACTTCCAAACTCGTTTTATGAGGCCAGCATTACCTTGATCCCAAAACCAGACAAAGACCCCATCAAAAAGGAGAATTACAGACCAATATCCTTGATGAACATGGATGCAAAAATTCTCACCAAAATACTAGCCAATAGGATCCAACAGTACATTAAAAGGAATATTCACCATGACCAAGTGGGATTTATCCCTGGGCTGCAAGGATGGTTCAACATCCGCAAATCAATCAACATGATACAATACATTAACAAAGAAAGAACAAGAACCATATGATCCTCTCAATAGATGTAGAAAAAGCATTTGACAAAGTACAGCATCCTTTCTTGATCAAAACTCTTCAGAGTATAGGGATGGAGGGTACATACCTCAATATCATAAAAGCCATCTATGAAAAGCCTACAGCAAATATCATTCTCAATGGGGAAGAGCTGAGAGCTTTTCCCCTAAGGTCAGGAACGCGACAGGGATGTCCACTCTCACCACTGCTATTCAACATAGTATTAGAAGTCCTAGCCACAGCAATCAGACAACAAAAAGAACTCAAAGGCATCCAAATCGGCAAAGAGGAAGTCAAACTCTCACTCTTTGCAGATGATATGATACTGTATGTGGAAAACCCAAAAGACTCCACCCCAAAACTGCTAGAACTCTTTCAGGAATTCAGTAAAGTAGCAGGATATAAAATCAATGCACAGAAATCAGTGGCATTCCTACACACCAACAACAAGACAGAAGAGAGACAAATCAAGGAGTCGATCCCATTCACAATTGCACCCAAAACCGTAAGATACCTAGGAACAAATCTAACCAAAGAGGCAAAGGATCTATACTCAGAAAACTATAAAATACTCAGGAAAGAAATTGAAGAAGACACAAAGAAATGGAAAAACGTTCCATGCTGATGGAATGGAAGAACCAACATTGTGAAGATGTCAATGCTACCTAGAGCAATCTACACATTCAATGCAATCCCCATCAAAATACCAACCACTTTTTTCAAAGAAATGGAACAAATAATCCTAAAATTTGTATGGAACCAGAAGAGACCCCGAATAGCCAAAGGAATATTGAAAAAAAAAAGCAAAGCTGGCGGCATCACAATTCCGGACTTCCAGCTCTATTACAAAGCTGTCATCATCAAGACGGTATGGTACTGGCACAAAAACAGACACATAGATCAATGGAACAGAATAGAGAGCCCAGAAATGGACCCTCCACTATATGGTCAGCTCATCTTCGACAAAGCAGGAAAGAATGTCCAATGGCAAAAAGACAATCTTTTCAACAAATGGTATTGGGAAAATTGGACAGCCACATGCAGAAGAATGAAACTGGACCATTTCCTTACACCACACACAAAAATAGACCCCAAATTGTTGAAAGACCTAAACGTGAGACAGGAGTCCATCAAAATCCTAAAGGAGAACACAGGCAGCAACCTCTTCGACCTCAGCCACAGCAACTTCTTCCTAGAAACATCGCCAAAGGCAAGGGAAGCAAGAGCAAAAATGAACTATTGGGATTTCATCAAGATCAAAAGCTTTTGCACAGCCAAAGATACAGTCCACAAAACCAAAAGACAACCGACAGAATGGGAGAAAATATTTGCAAATGACATATCAGATAAAGAGCTAGTATCCAAAATCTATAAAGAACATATCAAACTCAACACTCAAAGAACAAATTATCCAATCAAGAAATGGGCAGACGACATGAACAGACATTTTTCCGAAGAAGACATCCAAATGGCCAACAGACACATTAAAAAGTGCTCAACATCGCTCGGCATCAGGGAAAACCAAATCAAAACCTCCATGAGATACCACCTCACACCAGTCAGAATGGCTAAAATTAAGAAGTCAGGAAACGACAGATGTTGGCGGGGCTGCAGAGAAAGGGGAACCCTCCTACACTGTTTGTGGGAATGCAAGCTGGTGCAACCACTCTGGAAAACAGAGTGGAGGTTCCTCAAACAGTTGAAAATAGAGCTCCCATACGATCCAGCAATTGCACTACTGGGTATTTACCCCAAAGATGCAAATGTAGGGATCCGAAGGGGTACGTGTACCCCAAGGTTTATAGCAGCAATGTCCACAATAGCCAAACTGTGGAAAGAGCCAAGATGGCCATCGACAGATGAATGGATAAAGAAGAGGTGGTATACATACACAATGGAATATTATGCAGCCATCAAAAGGAATGAGATCTTGCCATTTGCAACGACGTGGATGGAACTGGAGGGTGTTATGCTGAGTGAAATAAGTCAATCAGATAAAGACATGTATCATATGACCTCACTGATATGAGGAATTCTTAATCTCAGGAAACAAACTGAGTGTTGCTGGAGTGGTGGGGGGTGGGTGGGTGATAGACATTGGGTAGGGTATGTGTTATGGTGAGTGCTGTGAATTTTGCAAGACTGTTGAATCACAGATCTGTACTTCTGAAACAAATAATGCAACATATGTTAAAAAAAAAAAAGAAAAAAGAAGAAGATAGCAGGAGGGGAAGAATGAAGGGGAGTAAATCGGAGGGGGAGACATACCATGACAGACGATGGACTCTGAAAAACAAACTGAGGGTTCTAGAGGGGATGGGGGTCGGGGGATGGGTTAGCCTGGTGATGGGTATTAGAGAGGGCACATTCTGCGTGGAGCCCTGGGTGTTATGCATAAACAATGAATCATGGAACACTACATCAAAAACTAATGATGTAATGTATGGTGATTAACATAACAATAAAAAATTTAAAAAAATAAATAAATACAAAACACTGAAGCTTAAAAGGAAAAAAAAAGACATTCGCTGTTGTGCTCAACCCCTCTTATGTTCTTTCTAAGTCAGTCTCCATTTTACACTTTGCATTTGTTTCTGTTTCCTGACTTCTATCATCTCACTGGAGGTTTTAAAATTTCTGGTTTATGTTTTTCTACCGTGTCTTGTGATGATTTCCTAATGACTTTGAGCTCCTTCTCAAGGTGTGAGTTTGTTTTCTGCGTCATGTCTTTCTGGTAGGCTCGCAGTATACACAGAAATGCTGTTATCCTTATTCTCCTCTATCTTTGGTTAACTTCGTGTGACATTTGACCTCAATACTTTTCTATTGCCTGTCTTTTGTAAAACGCATTATCCAGAGCTTTTAGTAAGAGGTGTGGTACAGGGTGGCTTTTTTTTTTTTTCCATTTCACACAGCTCCTCTTCTGTTTTTTTCATTAAGACTTCAAAATTATGGTGGATTGCTTTCTGAAATTTCTGCACTCTCTTCCTTTCCTTTTTTCCTGGAACTTCTCTCTGCTTTTCGGTATCATCCTTGGCCTGCTCAATTTTAATGCTACTCCTAACAGCTGCGCTCCTACAGTCGTCTCCTAAGAGGGAGCTCTAGGAGGTAAGTCTCTGGGGTTCACAGGGAATAGACCAGACCAGCGTCTTCAGTTGCTACTCTCATCTCCTTGCACCGAGTCTGTGCTAGAAGGGGCAATACCACCCTCCAGTTTCAGATACTGTTCTCAAATTTGTCAGTCATACCAGCCAATGGGAATTTATGGGCTATTTTGAGATTCTATTATTCTCATGTCTGTCAGTTACTTTATGACGCCCTTATATACTCTCCCAGATGGACGCTAATAACCATGCAGGTTATCTATACCATATTGGTAGTTTGTCTTCATCTGCTTATAATTTGAAGTTTGCTGTTATAATCTGTAACCTAGCTTTATTGTAAGTGTTGTCCACATGTCTTTGGTTTTGCTATCTATTTACTCTGTTTGCTTTAATAACTAGATTCAGAGATATTCAAGATGTCTGCTGTCACTTCCTTCATTTTCACAGAGTACTCATGGGTAAGATTTGAAATTAACTAACTAATTAATTAATACTTACACTAATTAAATTAATTCAATTTAGATCATGCTTTTCAGTGTCCATATGCACAAAAGCCTTAGGTATTTATTAGTAACCAAGGAATTTTACTTGTCAGAATTTAGCCAAGAAGTATAATTATAAAAGACCACAGTGATATCTGGGCAATAGTTTTTACTGGAGTGGATTTATAATTGCAAAAATTAAAAACAATATATATTTACAATAACGGTTAAATGGTTTGATAATAAATACATAAAATACTATTTACTTCTTAAGAATCTGATATAGAAATACCTTCAGAAATGATAATGTTAAGTGAAAAGTAAAAATTTAAAAAACAAACCATACAATACAATCCTTAAAGCTTATGGATCTGGATATAGACCTGTCTTTTTATACAAGTATACCCGAAGATAAATATTATAGTGATTAGTATGGTGAAACTTTAGTAATTTCTTTATACCATTAGCTTATGATTTTTTTAAAATGTGAATTCACAATCTTGTTCATTTAATGCTCTGACCTACTTGTGGTTGTTAAGTAATAACTAAAAGAAATGGTTACCAAGATGCATCAACATTGGAGTTGTAAATAAATTCCGGAAAGCTTGTGGTGTATATTGCAAAAAAAATTTTCCTTCCCTTCCGACCTGTGCAACTTCATTTATTTGCAATCACTAAAGAGTTATAGGCTTGCAATTTCTGATTTGGGTTTGGGGCATGGAATTTCCCATCACTGAGAAAAGTCTGTGACTTTCTATTAGACTCTTGGAGGTGGGAGTTCAAAAGGAAATAAAATCCTCTAATCCATAGGTAAACTGAAAGGAAATAGGAAAACAAAGCCTCTAATTTTTTTCTGTCATGTTTCATTGGTTTTTAATGAACTATTTAAGTTTATTGAGTAAAAAAGACAAGCCAGATGTTTAATGGTCCAATAAAGTAATTAATTGGTACTTCTGGTTTAACAATGTTTTGCCTATCAGCCTCCATGGCACAATTTCAAACATATTGGAGTGTTTAATTGCACCAACCATAACCAGTTAACCCTTTATCAACAGCTAATGACAATGGAGTACTGTTATTTACCACTTTTTCTTTTTAATTTGTGTAATTACATATGACCGTATGAAGCCGGAATTTCAGAATTTATCAATTTCCCTCTTCCCATAACAATTATTAACATTTGATTAATCATCATATCTTGTCCATTCTACCACAGATTCTTTTTTCTTGTATCCATCTCTTTTGCCATTATTGTAGCTCAGGTGCATATTATCTATCTTTTGGAATCTTAGGCTTGTTTCTCTTTGTTTTAATACACTTTGGTGAGAATGTTTTTACTAATCCAGATCTTATGTCACTCTAGATGCAACATGTTTGATGGACCACTATGTCTCATAAGGGGTTGCACACACAAAATGCCTTTGAGGGCCAGGCAGATCGACAGGTAACATGAACAAGAGGAATGCCCAGACAATATAGTAGGTCTTAGAGCGCCGAGTAGCCAAATGATTTAAAAGCGTCCTCCTGAACAAAAGGAATGCATCTTCAGTCCAAAAAGCTAGAAGTCTGTGCTCTCCGTCTGGGAAAACAGAATTCCAGATCCAAAAGTAAGCATACAAAATGCCTTATAACATGTCCCATACTCATATTCTCATTTGTCACTATTCTCAAGAAATGACAGGCACTGTTTTCAAATAGGCACAGACCCTCATTCCTCCACGCCCCTGTCCCCAATACAAACACGTACTTTGGGATTAAACCTGGTCATTTTTCAGTATTCAAATCAGTTTTTTTCTTTTGTGAAGAATTCCCTGGCATCTTAGTATCCTCTCCAGCTGATTAATTATACTTTGAGCTGTCTCCTTATTGTTCCCTGTTCATAACTCAATTTGAATACATTATCATCGCATTGTGATTATTTATTGATGTGAACTTCTTAAGATATGCTCCAAGCTTCTTGGGGATGGGGACTGTGAGCTCTTCCCCTGTCAACCCATGGTACCTATTCCAGTGCTTAGTACATGTTTAATGAATATATGTGAATAAATTTATTCTGCCCTTTAATTTGTTTATAAGGTAAACAATAACATTAATACTTTGTTTAATATTTTTTGTTGTTCTAAAACCTGAACTCCCATGTGCAGCTCAGAAAAGACTCACAGAGGTCGTCTGTATATTTCTTAAATTTTTTGGGAGCATTTTGACTATTGAAAATAATCTCCAGACATTAGGTACTTTTAATAATAGACTGACTGTGTGGATTGTCAGCAGGATCAGAATAAAGAATTTCAGTTTAGTGAGAAAATTTTACAGATGTACCATAGTTAGTAGAAATCTTGGTCCCATTCATTTACTATAAAATTCTGGAAAGATGATTTACTTTTTTTTTTCTTTTTCAGTCTATTCAAAGGAAATAACAATACCTATTTTATCAAATTGCTGTCAAAATCTAATAAATGCTTGATACAAAAGTGAGAGCATAGTGCCTGGCACATTGCTATTACTGACCTCCCTCACAAAGCAGGAAAATGACTTTCTTTTCCCTCCATTCCTCTGCTTGGCCGCTGAATAGTAGCCCTCTTAAGAATATTCTACAGTAATCAGATCTTCACGATTACTGTCCTGGGCACCATATTTACCGCATAATATTCCTGGGATCTAAGCCAGGGGCGGGTATTTTTTTAAAGTTTTAAAGAAAAAAGTTTCAAAATATTTCTTCACCTAAAAACCATTTGGTTAGTTAGACCTAGTTTCAGTTCAAGTGCTCTGCTGCACTTGAGATTCTAAATGCGTTCTTAATCATCTCGGGAACAAAATCCCAGGGAGAACACCGATATCATCTTGGAGAGTCTTTCAAAAGAAGGGCCGGCATTTCCCTTGCATGGGAGAAAACAGGGATGCTGCTGTCATATCCTGAGCTGACACGTCTGTCACACAAGATGGGCGGGTTGAGCTTAAGACATAAATCAAGATGGTGTGTTGACTTTCTGGAATGTGGAATTTGAGTTGTTTGCTGAACATCTTCAAACGAAGGAGTAGGCAGAGGAAGACTGTTCATTCACAACCTTGGAAAGTGTTGTGATGGAGAACAACACAGAATAGTTACTTACATAGTTAGAGGTAAGATTACTCATTAACCCACAAAACTACCTCCATTTTCACTGGTCTGAATTTTCCTGCTTCTGGAAATTCATGAAGCATTTGGACAATAAATAACAAAGTCTTACAAAACAAAACAACAACAACAAAATGAAGCACTGCCGGCCGGTTTTATGCTGAGGCAGGCAACCAGGTGCAGAGCAAATGTGACCAGAGCCCAAACTTAGTTAGTTTCACAGAATCCAATATTTCACTGTCTTGAGATTTCAGTATCTGACTAGGCTATGTGATGAAACATACCTTAAATCCATCACCGCATAAAGGATCATATATCATGCACCTAAGGGCACCTTGTATATCGTGAATGTTTCTGCCGCTAATTTTTATCATTTCAAAGCCAAAATTTCTTCAGCCATATGCATCTGCATTCTTGAACAACAAAAAGAAAGCTAACACATTCCTGTGACTCACGTTCCAAATCTGGCCTCAGGTTCCTGCAACTCCTCTTATCTGCAGTGCCTGGCACTCTTGGTGTGACTTTTCAGCCCTATTTCTCGCTCTTGTGTCCAATCTATGGTATTTCAGTCCATTCTCATCCTAAATTTAACACATCTAAAAAATGAAAATCTGTTGTCAAACGTGAATATGAGATGGGAAGTGTCTTAAACGGCAAGTATATATCTTCATTCCAATTTATTGACTTGCTAAGAGTGACTACCGTGAGGAACAATTCAAATCTCCTAAGCATTCACATAAACAATCGTAGAAGAGTTCTATTTCAATGCATTTCCTTTGTGGTAGCTTAATGGACTGGTTTAGTAAACCTATACAACTCTTGGTGGACTTGTCAGCTTTATAGGAGGACAAACCTTATTCAATTGTGGTTTATCTGTCGCTCTTAATCACTTACCTTCTCTATTGCTGCTGACTAGAATTAAGCTGTCATTCCACCACCTGATATTTATATTGTCCATCTCTGAATATAATATATTTTTCTGAAATCAAAATCAGCCACATAAACATTGAACTTCTCTGCTTGGGGAAACTCTGATCTCAGTATAGGGAACTCTTTCTTTCTGGGCATTTGGAGACCAGGCATTTTAGAGTCCTTGATAAGGTCTATGTCAGTGCCCTTTGCAAATCAAATCAAATGTAATCTTTAATCAAATTAGAGAATTAATTAGGCAGATGAGATTGCAATTTTTCCTTAGTGTTCTGTTGCAAGCACATGAGTGGATGGCTGCCATTTGTCTCACAATCTGTCTCTAAACCATGTAGGTCCCCAGATTTCAAACCGTTCGATATGGTTCTCTAATTTTGGAACTGATAAAGTTCTCAAAGATAACCAATCCCTCATTTTAGAATGAGGACAATGATATCTGATGTCACTCAGAAAGTGAGTGGTAAAACTAGCTGTGGAAATCAATTTCCTGAACACTCAGTTTAGGTTCAGGGTCTGGGAATTTACTAATAACTTAGAAAACCATCACATCATTCTAGTGTAGAGCACACATAAACATACATAACACAGGATTTATAGTCATGGATGAAACAAAAATGTGGCATTGTTTAATTTACTTAAACTACAAAAGGGAAAATACATATATTTACATGTTTACATATGTCCACTATGTCTGTGCACATATGCTCAGATATTATCCAAAGTATGAGATGACTTACAATAGTGATTTGAGGATTTCCACTACTAAAAATTAATGAGGAACATTTTCAAATACAGATGCCCAGAAAGTTTTCTAGAGATTTTGATTCAGGCTTTTGAGGGAGCCCAGTAATACTCACCCTTGTAAACCGCCTCTCTGAATTCTGCTGCAGATAACTGTGGATCATACTTTTAATTACACTGATTGTTAAGGTCCCTTCTTATTCTTACTATGGGCAAGTCTGTGACTCTGAGTACTATACCTTCACACTGTCAGCCAATAAAGCTTATCCGTAGAGACCAATGGCCGTTGGCCATCCACAGGAAAAGGATGAGTTATTTAAATATTGGAGAATTCAGTAATGCTATATCTGAGATTTGAATCAAGAAGATCCAGAAAGCCAAATTATGACAGCTAAACCCAGAAGGCATCTTTGGGATAGTATCCTGATTTAATTCTACCTCTGAGGCTTTAAACTCAAGAGGAGAGATGGTTGGAAGGGGCCCTGAACTTTAGAAATTAAATAACACAGTTGTTTTCTTTTTATAGTTAAAAATGTACAAGATATCAGGTTTTATAGAAACTTCCCAATTGTAGCTCTGGCCCTGTGTATTTTACATAATGAAATGTATTATTTTATTTAGTTTGGGTAGGAACTACAAGAGGGAAAGGAGTAAGTAGCTAAATAGAAGAGACTGGTCTGTGTTTAACAGTTGGTGAGAATGAAAAATTAGACTTAATTTCAAGGTTGATTTTACTTTTGTTTGTTCTCAAAATAGTCAAGAACCTGGATATTGGGTGTTATAGGGATAAGAGAGGGACTGTGCCTCTCTGTTTACTCCCTCATGGAGCTTGCCCCAAGTGTGATAGTTTTAGTATTTTACACAGAAGATGTGTAAAATCTTGTGTGAGGGGTTCAGAATTATGGGTGTGTTGAATTTTAAACTCTTGCAAAGTCAGCAATCCACAAACTACACAATCCTCGCAAGAAATAATTGCTTACTCAGCAAGCACTGTCTGTCAGATGTAAGATCAACTTTCCAGTCTTTGAAATGACAGCTGGGCCGGCACTGGGTAATCTTTTCAGTGCTTGTGCTGTAAGATCTTGGGGTTTCTCTTTGTATCTACCTACAGTCATTCTATGTAGCTCTGCTTACCTTGTTTCTTCTATTAAATTCCAGCACACACACCTCATATCAAAGTGGCTGCCATTTAAGTGTAAATACAAGTAAGCAGTGGAGTCTATGAGAGTGGACTGTTTCTTCTAGGACTGCAGAAATCAGTGGTGGAATTCAAGTATGTTAGAGATACTGAATTGTGTAACCCCTCTTCACCCCATTACCATGCACAATTTTTCATGTATGGGTTTTAATTCTTCCTGTCACCACAGTGATTCTTTTGTTTCTGAAGCCTTATGGTGGATGTGCCATATCTACATCAGTGGAAGGGAAATAAAAATTACACAAGGGTGTGAGTGGTATAGAAATGCTGAGGGAGGGGCCTCCAATGGGCCAGGGGCTGCCAGGGTGCTCAGCTAAAAGCAAGCAGGAAGTAGATTAGGAATGCCAATTAACATGACACAGGTTCATCAAGTCTGTTCAGAGTCCATAGAAAACAGAAGACGCCAGGATTAAGATTTTTTTTAAGACATGACAGGTCCGAAAGGAAGATGTGGTTGGAAATGAAGAACCAGGTGAGTTCTCATGTGTCCACAAGTAATGCTTCTAAATGAGCTGTAGATGGTTATAATCTAGAAGGGAAGGATGTGTTTTTGTCTTCTAAGTTGAGTTAATAATGTTATCAATAGCATTGGCAATGTTGTGGAGTCTAAGGAGGAACCTGTGCCCTTTTAGTTGCTCATCTGCCATGTTGTAGATGTGAAACAGGAATGGACAAGAGATCGCCTGGAGTTTCAACCTGGAAGATTCATATGGAACATCTGGAGAGGCCATAAACTTACTCGCCATTCTTGCCAAGTGACTTGAAGGGAGAAAAAAAGATCAACACCAAACCTTTAATTCCCAGACTGTAGGTTATTTGGAGTCCATTACATTAGCACAGTCTCAGTAAGAAATTTTAACCACCTTAGCTCTTGTCCCTCATCCTAAGAGTGGAAAGAATTATTTGGCATCCATATGAATTTATCTTGAAATCTCAACAGATCCCTGCCTCTTTTCTTTGCAAGTATCAAAACATGAGCTTACTCATGCACACACACTGTGGAAAAAGACAGTTGAGGGACTCCAGGCTTTAAACCTAAGTACTTCCATCTCAAAATACAAGAAGATTCTCTGAGGTCTTATTGGTATTTTTGATTGCTGTTGTAATCCCAAATAAATGGTGAACTCTTTGTGTATTTTGTATACATTTGCCATATTTTATATTTATGTTGTATATGGCATATATGACTTTTCTTGATTTGCATATTAACCTTGGCCATTATAAATTCTGTCTGTGTTTGTTTTGGACTTTGGGTTTAGTTATTAAAAGCAGCTGCTTTAATGAGATTGCCTGGGTAAAATGCTGATGCAGCTACTTCCCAGCCAATGACTTAATCTTATGTTGAACAACTAACTTGATCTTCCTAAGTCTCAAATTTTTGAACTATAAAATCGGGATAAATAATACTCACCTAATATGATGATTATCAAAGTTAAGCAAAATAGTTTACATAAAGCACTTAGCACATATTAAATGCTCATCAAATGGAAGATACTATTAAATGTTATTCGAATCAGCCATTACCCTGGACTATTGAGATAATATCTCCATTCTATCAAAAAAAAACAACAACAACACCCCATTCATTATAATAATAAGAGTAACTGCAAAAAAAAAGACAACAAAGTCACAGCGTTTTTCTCTGATAGCTTTTCTCCAGGTTTCTGCTTTGGCACTATTGATGAAATGGTACATTTTGTGGTCTTCAGTTATTTTCAATTTTTGGAATTGAGACAGAGAAACATGAGAGGGATTTTCATTTTCTTAAAATAATTACAAAAAATTTTTAGGTTAAAAAAATTTATAAACTTCAAGGGCACCTGGGTGACTCAGTTGGTTAAGCGTCTGCCTTCGGCTCAGGTCCTGATCTCAAGGTCCTGGGATTGAGCCTCACATGGGGGCCCCCTGCTCAGCGGGGAGTCTGCTTCTCCTTCTCACTCTCTGTGCTCTCTCTCTCTCTCCCAAATAAATAAACAAAATCTTTAAACAAAAAAATTTATAAACTTTAAAACACATTTAAGGAAAAAATTATTTGACTTTTCTTTTCCAAATTCAGTAAGGGTAGGGTGTAGAAACCAAATACCAATTTTCCTATTTGGACCGTAGATTTGTTATGATATCTATGAGAAGCCGGATTCATTGTACTGATTAAGCCAATCTGGGTTTTGCTTCTGTAGCAAAATGATGTCAAAACACACCTGCCTGACTTAAATTCTGCTGAGACTCCTCTGTTGGGCTCTGATCGGACTTGGAGTAATTCAGCTCTGCTGATTCCCTCTCTGGACAAGTCAACTCCTGGAACTCTTCTTCCCTCTGCTGGGCTCCCTGGAGACATAGTCACCAAAGCCTTCTGCTCACGGGGCAGTGTCGATTGGAGTGAATATTGGCTATTATTTGAGCTGCTCTGTGGCTTGAGTTGCAAGTTATTTTTTTTTTACATCTTTTTAAAAATAGTTTCCTGAGACTTAGATATTCTGCTTCTAATGTTAGATTTTATGTCTTCAAAAATCTCCAAAGTGGTTACAGTGAAACTTGCAAAAACTTCAAGTTTTGCAGCTGAATCTTTAGGAGTGCATAGTTCTAATGTTTAATTGTGTGACACAAATGCAATTTTAAAAGTAAGCCATATTTATCTCTCCATATGGTGTGTGAGGCCTTCAATCTCTCCAGCTAGTCACTAACTGCCTATAAAAGACCATGATGCAAGACGTTTTTGCCTGAGTATAATCCTTATTTGATTGGGTTTTCATTTCATTTTAAAATGCTACCTGAATTTTCTTAATTCTCCTTCATTAAAATGAGTCTGTTTAACATGCAGGGCAGGAATAGTCTTTATGGTTGATTGTTGTTTGAGGTCTCATTCACTTGCTGCTCATTTCAAGGAATAAATTACCAACAGATTAAGCCACATAGGAGGAGACTCAACCTAAGTGACAGAAAGGACAGTGAAGCAGTGAGCTCGATCAACGTCTATGGGGGTCAGTCTGATCGACAAACCAGGAGAGAGAAGCCAGGGATGGTTCTACACACACAGTGGAGTAGGTATGAAGTCTAAATGAGCTGACTCCTTCTTTGGAAGTTTGGAAGTACAACTCGAAGGAAACCTCTTCCATGAAAACTTTCCTGATTCCTTCTCTCCCACCTGCCCCGCCCACCCTTTTAACCTTAGGCTGAAAATAATTTCTGTTTCTACAAATATCCACAGCTCAAAAGACAGTAGTAATAATAACAATAACCATTTGAATGTTTTGCTGTGTACAGATTAATGATCTTATTCAACCCAAATTTTAAATTTTATTTATTTTTAATTACCACAAGTCTCATAGCACATCTGGCATATAGATAACACAATAACTGATTGTCAAAAGGAAAAATAAAGAAATAGTGAATGATCTGGAACATTGAACATTTTCTGGATGGCCTTATGATTTCCATTTTAATCTGACTTCTACTTCAAACATACAGCCTGGTTCTCCCCTGCCTTTCTTCCCACATTTTACTCTCTTCCATGATGTTCTAGAATTATCATCTCTTTTCAGTTCTTGTGTCTTATTGCTAAGATGTGTAGAGCTTCAAGGCTAAATGGTGACTTCCACACAGGGTTCACAAAACCCCATCTCTCTATTCCAATTCAGATGACAAAACCAGGGATGTTACCAAGTAGAATCTGAGCAGAATCTCTCTACAACACAACTCTGCTTATCACATGGGTGTTTTCATTAAGCCAGTAGCAGGAGAAGAAGATCTAGATGTAGGGGAGCCAGAGATAGAGTAACAGAGCTGGAGATGTCTGAACAAAGGGGGCATTATCCGTGCACAACCAGTTGAGGTCCCAGTGGAGCTTCCAAGCCCAGAAGAAAGGCAGGGGGCAAACTTTCCCAAGAAGAAGGAAGTCTAAAAATAAGTTTGGTGTTAGAGGGGCTCCTGGGTGGTTCAGTTGGCTAAGTGTCCGACTCTTGGTTTCTGCTCAGGTCATGATCTCAGGGTTGTGAGATGGAGCTCAGAGTCTGCTTGAGATTCTTCCCTCTCCTTTTGCCCCTCGCCCTCCAAAATAAATAAATAAATCTTAAAAAAAAAAAGTAAGTTTGGTGTTAGATATAAGCTTGATCTTCAGTATTGTCAAGGATTGACATCCTCAGGAAAGCAGTTTTAGATGATGTTTCTTGAACAATAAAATGAGGAGGAAATGCTGCAAGGTTAAAAAAGGACTCAAGGTGATAGAATCCCTGTGATAATCCACAATGGAAAGGTGGAGAAGAAACCTACACAAGAGAGAGTGAGGCTAAGAATCTTTAATTACACCTGGTAGATTAAAAAAAGATCATCATTTGCACCAGAAAAAGAAGCACCTTTTAATTTCAGGGTAAAATTAACAAAGCTGGTGTAATGCATGGTGTCGTATCTGGTCTCACATCAGCTAATGTGCCTTCTTCTCAAAAATACACCCCAAATGTATAAAACCTAGCACTGCAAAATGCAGAATTTTTATAGTTTATACATCACTGCTTGAGAGAGAAAATAATAACAAACCATAACACAAAAATCAAACAACTTGGACATTTGTAAAGAGCAAAATACAATCTCTTGAATAAATGCCTAGTCAAAGTGTAAATCAGACCTAGAAGTACAAAATACAAAAATAAGAACCGTATGCATAAAAAAGTCTGAATTCTTGCCAAAGCTTTTATTGGGCACAAATTCACTGCCTTAGATATTTTACTTGTAAGCAAAAATAATGAAAATAAGTTAACTAATTATTTAATGTAAAAAGTTGGCAGAAGAAAGATGTCCATCGACAGATGAATGGATAAAGAAGATGTGGTATATATACACAATGGAATATTATGCAGCCATCAAAAGGAATGAGATCTTGCCATTTGCAACGACGTGGATGGAACTGGAGGGTGTTATGCTGAGTGAAATAAGTCAATCAGAGAAAGACATGTATCATATGACCTCACTGATATGAGGAATTCTTAACCTCAGGAAACAAACTGAGGGTTGCTGGAGTGGTGGGGGGGTGGGAGGGATGGGGTGGCTGGGTGACAGACATTGGGGAGGGTATGTGCTATGGTGAGTGCTGTGAATTGTGCAAGACTGTTGAATCACAGATCTGTACCTCTGAAACAAATAATGCAATATATGTTAAGAAAAAAAAAGAAGAAGAAGATAGCAGGAGGGGAAGAATGAAGGGGAGTAAGTCGGAGGGGGAGACGAACCATGAGAGACAATGGACTCTGAAAGACAAACTGAGGGTTTCAGAGGGGAAGGGGATGGGGGGATGGGTTAGCCTGGTGATGGGTATTAAAGAGGGCACGTTCTGCGTGGAGCACTGGGTGTTATGCACAAACAATGAATCATGGAACACTACCTCAAAAACTAATGATGTAATGTATGGTGATTAACGTAACAATAAAAATTTTTTTTTAAAAAGTTGGCAGAAGAATAAGAGAAACAGATCAGATAAATCAATAAATATGGAGACAAAATTGAGGAGATGATAAACAGAAAATGGTAAAAATTAAATAACAATATCCAGACCTACTTATGAAGATGAGTAAGAACACATCTGATTGTTCACTAGCTTCATCAAGAAAAAAGAAAGAAAGCTACAACTTTCTAATAAATGAAAAATCAAACAATGCATACCAAGGAGAAACAGAAGATAATTCTGTATATGAATTTATATTAATAAAAGAGAAGTGAATTATTTTTTAGAAAAAAAGCACTTTAGGAAAAATAATACTCATAACTCAAGAAGGAAATGAGGACCAGGGCAGACTAATAATTAGAGAGTCTCAGTCTTTTCTTCAATTGCCTACTTACTGTCTTAAAGACACCTGAAACCAAACTTGGTTGGACTGAACAGCTCTTCTTTCTCCCAGTAAACTCGGTCTATTCACAGGCTTCTCCAGCTCAGGAAATGACACAACTCTCTTCCCATTTTCTCAGGCTAAGAACCTTGACACCATCACTAACAATTGTCCCTCACATTCAGCAATCCTCTTGTCATTGCTTTTGTGTAGTAAGCAGAATACAAAGTCCACTCCAT
This sequence comes from Callorhinus ursinus, assembly GCF_003265705.2. Classification (NCBI taxonomy): domain Eukaryota; kingdom Metazoa; phylum Chordata; class Mammalia; order Carnivora; family Otariidae; genus Callorhinus; species Callorhinus ursinus. The sequence goes on from NW_027397093.1 coordinate 5,326,403, forward strand.
CTCCATGCGACAGCCCTGGCCCTCTCTCAGCCCGGCTACTGGTCTCCTTCCTGGTCTTTCTGCTTTGGCTCTTGATTCCTTTAAAACTTAAATAAATCAGATTATTGCTTATCAACCTTCTAGGCTGCCCATCTTGCAGCCTTCACTTACCATCACTTCCAGGCCCTGCGTGACCTGCCTCCCCATTCCCTCTCTGACCTCCTTCTTCTACTCCCCAACTTCCTGTGCGCCCAGGCTCCACACCCTGTGGGAGAGGTCAGGGGCAAAACTTTCTGCAGGCTAATTTGAAAATATGGATCAAAAACCTTTAAAAATGAGCGTTCTCTTATTTCCAGCATTTTTTTTAAAATTCATAACATAACAACAAGGTGCACACATAATATTTGTAAGAATAGTCATTATAATGCTAATTTATTTTTTTAAAGATTTTATTTATTTGCCAGAGAGAGAGTGAGAGAGAGAAAGAGAGAGCACAAGCAGGGGGAGTGGCAGGCAGAGGGAGAGGGAGAAGCAGGCTTCCCGCTGAACAGGGAGCCTGAGGCAGGAGGGCTCCATCCCAGGACTCTGGGATCATGACCTGAACCGAAGGCAGACGCTTAACTGACTGAGCCACCCAGGCGCCCCTATAATGCTACTTTAATATCAAAAAACTAAAAATGTATGCCCTTGAACATCTGGGAAAAATAATAAATGAATACATTAATAAATTATGGCACATACATGAAAGGAACAATTAAAATCGATGGTAAAAATGCTTATTTTGTAATATGGGAGATTTTTACTGTATATTTTTGTGACTATGTTAAGACACAACATATGTATTATAACCTGAATCTTAAATATACACATATATATCATGTAACATATTACATTACATAAACACTACTACATATGTATGTAAAAATATCATATGACATAAATATTGCATGGATATTCACAAAAATGAATGTTAAAGATATATCTCTTCACAATTGCATTGAGCATAAATTTAAACATTTTAGTTGATATCCTCTTTTGTATTCTTTAAATTTTTAAAAGAAAATGATTGATTTTTAATTGGAATGCTATGATAAGATTAAAAAGAATTGAGGAGAATTTATAAGAGAAATTGTTTCAAAGTCCACTGGTACGTTATCACCATTAACAACGGTAACCATTTCTGTAAAGCTTATTTTATGTGATAACCACTCACATAGGCATCAATATTAAAGAAAAAAATATTCTATTGTTTTGCTCCTTTAACAGACGAGGATACTGAGGAAAAAGCCCCGTGCAGTGTATTAATTTGTACCCTGGGTACACAGTTTACATGCTTGTGTGTATATGTGTATGTGTATCTTGACCTTCACAAATGAATTGTGAACATTTTCTAAGGAGAGTAGGTGTGTCATAAGAGAACATCAAACATTCTCCAAACACATTTTGATACCAAAGGTCTTTTATTGTATAAGATGATATCTTGTTTTGCCTTCGTATCAATCTCCCACCTGTACGTGTGCATCCTGATAGTCATTTTCAAATCCGCAGTCCTAATTGTCTATTCCTTCCTACTCAGCATGATGTCAAGGCACCTGCCGCACTGGCCTCACCTGGGAGCTTGCTGGAGTGCTGCATCTCCCTTCCTCCTCCCCGACTTGTGGAATCCTGATCTGCATTTGGATAAGGTCCCAGGTGGTCTGCAGGCACATGAAAGTTTGAGAAACTCTGGTCTAAAACCGTTCTTTAACATCGAAGGAAGAAAACCCTTTCCTTTTCTCTCAGTTTTCTCTGTAAACTGATTCTGACCCATTGTCCTTGGGAGCACCTGTATTCTTTTATTTGGCAATGTGAACAGTCGCATCTCTTCCTGAGGTCTTGCTCTATGATGTCACCTACAGAGCATCTGGCTTAAAGGAATCCGAGATGAAATGAATGGTGTTCCTCACCGTTCTAGAAGAGACACGATTTATTTTTTTCAGTTTGCTGCTTTTCACATCTGTGAGTTCACCTTGATTTCTGGCTTCTTTCTCAGGTGCCACTCTTTGTGTGTGGGCTTCGGGAGCTGTGAGGTGCACACGGAGGGGGGCTCTGCTCCCTGAACTTTGGAGGTGGCTCAGTGGCACCAGCACCCACACAGAGTTGGCAGAGAAGTGAGTTATGCCTTTGAGGCTGCCAGATCATCTTCTGTACATGACACCTGCCAGACTTGGAACGGTTTCTCAGTGGGGAAAGGACCAGGTTCTCAGAATGGAGGGATTCTTAAATGTCACCTTCCTGCATTTTTTTTTCTTTCTGGAACTTGGGCTGCAAGTGCTCAAATCCTCTGCAAAACTATCTAATACAGAACAATTCACATAGTAACTTAGAATTTAAATTGTGGTTGACCGATGCTAGTCTTATAGACAGCCATGTAAAGTAGATACTATTGTTCCATTTGCTAAATGAACTAATCTCCTCTCAGAGTTTAGTTACTGCCCTGAGTATCACTTTAATGAAGGTTGGAATCCCATGTCCCATACCCAGTTCTCTGAGGCCCTGACCCCTGGACTGGGAAATTACAGTTAGCAAAAGATGATCAGGCACCTAAGGGGCAGAAGGATATCTGGCTCTGCATCTCCTAGTCATATCACTCCGTTTTCCCTTTCTCTAAAACCGCATCCCTAAGAACCTATCCTAGCATGAAGCCGCCCATCTGCAGTCCCAAAGGGTTCCTTTAATTGGCTGTTTTACCCTAAGCTGGAGTTTCATTAGCCTATAAAATAGATGTCCATCTATCTTTAAGAATGAAAGCATCTCCTCTGTCCTGTTCCTCAAAACTCACTGGGTCCCACTTCCACTGCCTATTATCAATTGTAAGTCTCACTCATTCCACCCTTCAGTCCTTGTCTTCTCCCTCCGATTTTGCTCTATGTATCCTCTTGTGGTTTTGTGTCTTCAATGCAGCAACTTTTTTGGGGTTCCCTAATATGCCAGACTGCACAACAGGACGTGTTGTACATGTCCAGAAGCCACCCCCAGGGGAGGCGGGTGTTACCACCTCCCTCCCCTACACCTCCCAGAAGCGCTCAGACGGCTCCCCCTCACACTTCGGCAGCCCAAGCACAATCACATTTGTGTGGCTGTTTTCCAGTACTATGTTTGGTCTTGCTCTCTTGGTCTGATCGCTTGTGTTGGTGGTCTGTGTCTTCTCCTTGCCCAGGGCTCGAGATGCGGGTTTGTTTCTTGGATCCGGACTCTGGCTACCAGTGACGGCTACCCACTCGTCAAACATCCTCCCCTCTCTGCCTGCTGTGTGCTATGTCCTTCCTCTGGGACAACGCAGTTGTTTGTCTGTTTCCTGCTACCAAGGGCTTACCTGTACTATGATCTATGAATGCTGATTGTTCTGGATACTGTGTGCACCTTGACGGTACCTGCCCTTCTGTTTCCTCCACCCAGCTCCCTCCTCCCTGACCACCCCATGTTCTTTCCTCAAGGAGAACGTCATCCTAGGCCTCGCCCTCTGGCTGCCTGTGGTTATCCAGGCCCCAAGCAACTAGCCTCTTTGATCAGACAGAGGAGAAGGAGAGAGAGAAAAATGAGTGTGAAAATATTTCAGCAACAAACTGCAAACTTCACAATTTGTCCTTCCTGTTCAGTTTTGCATCGTGATGAGTAAGAATTCAACAAGGGTTGAGTTACACTAAGACACAATTGTCTGTACCGCCCTTCCCAGTCCTTGACAGAAGATGGGTGCTGTAGAAACAATTTACATCTAGTGGCTCTTTTTCCACTTCCTTTTTCATAGTCTCCCACCGTTTTTCTGACACATTGACCTGAGAAGGAGTAATGGGAGGCATTCTTGTTACTCTCAGAATGAATGAGAAGATTGAGATTCATTGATTTTTAACACTGTCACTGATTCTACAAAAACAGCCTATTCAATGCAATCAACTTCTTATCCAGAAGACAATGACATGCATTGGGGAGCTTTCCTTCTTTCTTTCTCTTCCTCCCAATAATTACTTGACAGGAATACAACTTGTGAATTTAATATATTGGAAATTTCTAACTAATTCTCTGATGTGGGAGGGTACTTCACAAACCCATGGTTCTCTCTTCACAAATACAACAAAGACTGTCTTCTACAATTTTTCTATATAGATTAGCTTTGGAACAAACAGTAATAAAGTCATCTCCTGGAGTCTTAATTATTATACATGATTCCATGGTACTGATCATGTGGGTATCTCAGGTTCTTCAGCTGAGTGGATGTTATATATTCATCAGCCCTGCCCTCGGCTATCCACCCCAGCATTGTCCACTGACGCCCATGCAGCGGCACCCAGCACTGACCGGAAGTCCATTGCTTGGCACCTTCAGAAGGTTCTTGCATCACCATCATGCTTCTCTAAGTTAGCAGGTATTCTTGATGATTCCTCACTGTGTCCGAGTCAAAAATGGATGAAAACTTGCCTACGAATCCTAATCGTCTAAAAAGTTCCAGCCCTGAGTATTATACTCAAAGGCATCCTTTAAGTTCAGATGGAATGGGAACCCGTAGTTTGTGATATGCTTGCTATCCCTGAGATCTTTCCAGAGTTTGAGATCCAGGACTCCAAATACAACTGCTTCATACCTTCTTTTAGTTTAATTTTTTGGCTTCTGTGATATCACTATGTTCTCAGTGATGGCAAGGCAAATGTTATAGCATCCACACGTATATTCCACAGCTGCAAATCTAAAGTGAAGAAATGAACAAGATAAGACATAGTGACATATTCTTTGAAAACCTGCTATGGATTGTGAAGTAAATTCACAGTTAGAACATGTACGAATGCCAAGTTCATAAACAAGGCTTTGCATGATGACTTGAATGTGGAGAACGCATGACCCTCTGTTTTAGAAGATAGAGTGGTATCCCATAGGAGCAAGAGAACATATACCTTCAATTTTACAAAATGGGAGAGAAAACTACCATCGTGCATCTGTTTTACAAGACTTTATTTTTGCAGGCATATAGTTAGAGTTACATTTCTTTCAGGTATTTGTTTATTCCCTGTTTCCCAGACAAAGATTTCAGAACTTATGTGATCAGTGAAGGTCTTTTCAGAGTTTCTTTCCTTCTGTATGACCCTGGGCAAGTAATCCAGCCATTTTTAGGCTCAGTCTCTTTATTTTTTTATTGTTATGTTAATCACCATACATTACATCATTGGTTTTTGATGTAGTTTTCCATGATTCATTGTTTGTGCATAACACCCAGTGCTCCATGCAGAATATGCCCTCCTTAATACCTATCACCAGGCTAACCCATTCCCCCATCCTCCTCCCCTCTAGAACACTCAGTTTGTTTTTGAGTCCATCGTCTCTCATGGTTCATCTCCCCCTCCGACTTACTCCGCTTCATTCTTCCCCTCCTGCTATCTTATTCTTTTTCTTTTTTCTTAACATATGTTGCATTATTTGTTTCAGAAGTACAGATCTGTGATTCAAAAGTCTTGCACAATTCACAGCACTCACCATAGCACATACCCTACACAATGTCTGTCACCCAGCCACCCCAACCCTCCCACCCACACCACTCCAGCAACCCTCAGTTTGTTTCCTGAGATTAAGAATTCCTCATATCAGTGAGGTCATGTGATACATGTCTTTCTCTGATTGACTGATTTCACTCAGCATAACACCCTCCAGTTCCATCCACGTCGTTGCAAATGGCAAGATCTCATTCCTTCTGATGGCTGCATAATATTCCATTGTGTATATATACCACTTCTTCTTTATCCATTTACCTGACGATGGCCATCTTGGCTCTTTCCACAGTTTGGCTATTGTGGACATTGCTGCTATATATATCGGGGTGCATGTACCCCTTCGGATCCCTACATCTGTATCTTTGTGGTAAAACCCAGTAGTGCAATTGCTGGATCCTATGGTAGCTCTATTTTCAACTGTTTGAGGAACCTCCATACTGTTTTCCAGAGGGGTTGCACCAGCTTGCATTCCCACCAACAGTGTAGGAGGGTTCCCCTTTCTCCGCATCCCCACCAACATCTGTCGTTTCCTGACTTGTTAATTTTACCCATTCTGACTGGTGTGAGGTGGTATCTCATGGAGGTTTTGATTTGGATTTCCCTGATGCCGAGCGATGTTGAGCACTTTTTCATGTGTCTGTTGGCCATTTGGATGTCTTCTTTGGAAAAAA
>NW_027397093.1:5332668-5333174 GCF_003265705.2 Callorhinus ursinus
TTCTTTGGGTGTTGAGTTTGATAAGTTCTTTATAGGTTTTGGATACTAGCCCTTTATCTGATATGTCATTTGCAAATATTTTCTCCCATTCTGTCGGTTGTCTTTTGGTTTTGTGGACTGTTTCTTTTGCTGTGTAAAAGCTTATCTTGATGAAATCCCAATAATTCATTTTTACCCTTGCTTCCCTTCCCTTTGGCAATGTTTCTAGGAAGAAGTTCTTGCAGCTGAGGTTGAAGAGGTTGCTACCTGTGTTCTCCTTTGGAATTTTGATGGACTCCTGTCTCACATTTAGGTCTTTCAACCATTTGGAGTCTATTTTTGTGTGTGGTGTAAGGAAATGGTCCAGTTTCATTCTTCTGCATGTGGCTGTCCAATTTTCCCAACACCATTTGTTGAAGAGACTGTCTTTTTGCCATTGGACATTCTTTCCTGCTTTGTCAAAAATAAGTTGACCATAGAGTTGAGGGTCCATTTCTGGGCTCTCGATTCTGTTCCATTGATCTATG